>NC_091118.1:218646773-218890426 GCF_040183065.1 Periplaneta americana | reverse complement strand
TAACCTAACCTAACCTAACCTAACCTAACCTAACCTAACCTAACCTAACCTAACCTAACCTAACCTAACCTAACCTAACCTAACCTAACCTAACCTAACCTAACCTAACCTAACCTAACCTAACCTAACCTAACCTAACCTAACCTAACCTAACCTAACCTAACCTAACCTAACCTAACCTAACCTAACCTAACCTAACCTAACCTAACCTAACCTAACCTAACCTAACCTAACCTAACCTAACCTAACCTAACCTAACCTAACCTAACCTAACCTAACCTAACCTAACCTAACCTAACCTAACCTAACCTAACCTAACCTAACCTAACCTAACCTAACCTAACCTAACCTAACCTAACCTAACCTAACCTAACCTAACCTAACCTAACCTAACCTAACCTAACCTAACCTAACCTAACCTAACCTAACCTAACCTAACCTAACCTAACCTAACCTAACCTAACCTAACCTAACCTAACCTAACCTAACCTAACCTAACCTAACCTAACCTAACCTAACCTAACCTAACCTAACTAACCTAACCTAACCTAACCTAACCTAACCTAACCTAACCTAACCTAACCTAACCTAACCTAACCTAACCTAACCTAACCTAACCTAACCTAACCTAACCTAACCTAACCTAACCTAACCTAACCTAACCTAACCTAACCTAACCTAACCTAACCTAACCTAACCTAACCTAACCTAACCTAACCTAACCTAACCTAACCTAACCTAACCTAACCTAACCTAACCTAACCTAACCTAACCTAACCTAACCTAACCTAACCTAACCTAACCTAACCTAACCTAACCTAACCTAACCTAACCTAACCTAACCTAACCTAACCTAACCTAACCTAACCTAACCTAACCTAACCTAACCTAACCTAACCTAACCTAACCTAACCTAACCTAACCTAACCTAACCTAACCTAACCTAACCTAACCTAACCTAACCTAACCTAACCTAACTAACCTAACCTAACCTAACCTAACCTAACCTAACCTAACCTAACCTAACCTAACCTAACCTAACCTAACCTAACCTAACCTAACCTAACCTAACCTAACCTAACCTAACCTAACCTAACCTAACCTAACCTAACCTAACCTAACCTAACCTAACCTAACCTAACCTAACCTAACCTAACCTAACCTAACCTAACCTAACCTAACCTAACCTAACCTAACCTAACCTAACCTAACCTAACCTAACTAACCTAACCTAACCTAACCTAACCTAACCTAACCTAACCTAACCTAACCTAACCTAACCTAACCTAACCTAACCTAACCTAACCTAACCTAACCTAACCTAACCTAACCTAACCTAACCTAACCTAACCTAACCTAACCTAACCTAACCTAACCTAACCTACCTAACCTAACCTAACCTAACCTAACCTAACCTAACCTAACCTAACCTAACCTAACCTAACCTAACCTAACCTAACCTAACCTAACCTAACCTAACCTAACCTAACCTAACCTAACCTAACCTAACCTAACCTAACCTAACCTAACCTAACCTAACCTAACCTAACCTAACCTAACCTAACCTAACCTAACCTAACCTAACCTAACCTAACCTAACCTAACCTAACCTAACCTAACCTAACCTAACCTAACCTAACCTAACCTAACCTAACCTAACCTAACCTAACCTAACCTAACCTAACCTAACCTAACCTAACCTAACCTAACCTAACCTAACCTAACCTAACCTAACCTAACCTAACCTAACCTAACCTAACCTAACCTAACCTAACCTAACCTAACCTAACCTAACCTAACCTAACCTAACCTAACCTAACCTAACCTAACCTAACCTAACCTAACCTAACCTAACCTAACCTAACCTAACCTAACCTAACCTAACCTAACCTAACCTAACCTAACCTAACCTAACCTAACCTAACCTAACCTAACCTAACCTAACCTAACCTAACCTAACCTAACCTAACCTAACCTAACCTAACCTAACCTAACCTAACCTAACCTAACCTAACCTAACCTAACCTAACCTAACCTAACCTAACCTAACCTAACCTAACCTAACTAACCTAACCTAACCTAACCTAACCTAACCTAACCTAACCTAACCTAACCTAACCTAACCTAACCTAACCTAACCTAACCTAACCTAACCTAACCTAACCTAACCTAACCTAACCTAACCTAACCTAACCTAACCTAACCTAACCTAACCTAACCTAACCTAACCTAACCTAACCTAACCTAACCTAACCTAACCTAACCTAACCTAACCTAACCTAACCTAACCTAACCTAACCTAACCTAACCTAACCTAACCTAACCTAACCTAACCTAACCTAACCTAACCTAACCTAACCTAACCTAACCTAACCTAACCTAACCTAACCTAACCTAACCTAACCTAACCTAACCTAACCTAACCTAACCTAACCTAACCTAACCTAACCTAACCTAACCTAACCTAACCTAACCTAACCTAACCTAACCTAACCTAACCTAACCTAACCTAACCTAACCTAACCTAACCTAACCTAACCTAACCTAACCTAACCTAACCTAACCTAACCTAACCTAACCTAACCTAACCTAACTAACCTAACCTAACCTAACCTAACCAACCTAACCTAACCTAACCTAACCTAACCTAACCTAACCTAACCTAACCTAACCTAACCTAACCTAACCTAACCTAACCTAACCTAACCTAACCTAACCTAACCTAACCTAACCTAACCTAACCTAACCTAACCTAACCTAACCTAACCTAACCTAACCTAACCTAACCTAACCTAACCTAACCTAACCTAACCTAACCTAACCTAACCTAACCTAACCTAACCTAACCTAACCTAACCTAACCTAACCTAACCTAACCTAACCTAACCTAACCTAACCTAACCTAACCTAACCTAACCTAACCTAACCTAACCTAACCTAACCTAACCTAACCTAACCTAACCTAACCTAACCTAACCTAACCTAACCTAACCTAACCTAACCTAACCTAACCTAACCTAACCTAACCTAACCTAACCTAACCTAACCTAACCTAACCTAACTAACCTAACCTAACCTAACCTAACCTAACCTAACCTAACCTAACCTAACCTAACCTAACCTAACCTAACCTAACCTAACCTAACCTAACCTAACCTAACCTAACCTAACCTAACCTAACCTAACCTAACCTAACCTAACCTAACCTAACCTAACCTAACCTAACCTAACCTAACCTAACCTAACCTAACCTAACCTAACCTAACCTAACCTAACCTAACCTAACCTAACCTAACCTAACCTAACCTAACCTAACCTAACCTAACCTAACCTAACCTAACCTAACCTAACCTAACCTAACCTAACCTAACCTAACCTAACCTAACCTAACCTAACCTAACCTAACCTAACCTAACCTAACCTAACCTAACCTAACTAACCTAACCTAACCTAACCTAACCTAACCTAACCTAACCTAACCTAACTAACCTAACCTAACCTAACCTAACCTAACCTAACCTAACCTAACCTAACCTAACCTAACCTAACCTAACCTAACCTAACCTAACCTAACCTAACCTAACCTAACCTAACCTAACCTAACCTAACTAACCTAACCTAACCTAACCTAACCTAACCTAACCTAACCTAACCTAACCTAACCTAACCTAACCTAACCTAACCTAACCTAACCTAACCTAACCTAACCTAACCTAACCTAACCTAACCTAACCTAACCTAACCTAACCTAACCTAACCTAACCTAACCTAACCTAACCTAACCTAACCTAACCTAACCTAACCTAACCTAACCTAACCTAACCTAACCTAACCTAACCTAACCTAACCTAACCTAACCTAACCTAACCTAACCTAACCTAACCTAACCTAACCTAACCTAACCTAACCTAACCTAACCTAACCTAACTAACCTAACCTAACCTAACCTAACCTAACCTAACCTAACCTAACCTAACCTAACCTAACCTAACCTAACCTAACCTAACCTAACCTAACCTAACCTAACCTAACCTAACCTAACCTAACCTAACCTAACCTAACCTAACCTAACCTAACCTAACCTAACCTAACCTAACCTAACCTAACCTAACCTAACCTAACCTAACCTAACCTAACCTAACCTAACCTAACCTAACCTAACCTAACCTAACCTAACCTAACCTAACCTAACCTAACCTAACCTAACCTAACCTAACCTAACCTAACCTAACCTAACCTAACCTAACCTAACCTAACCTAACCTAACCTAACCTAACCTAACCTAACCTAACCTAACCTAACCTAACCTAACCTAACCTAACCTAACCTAACCTAACCTAACCTAACCTAACCTAACCTAACCTAACCTAACCTAACCTAACCTAACCTAACCTAACCTAACCTAACCTAACCTAACCTAACCTAACCTAACCTAACCTAACCTAACCTAACCTAACCTAACCTAACCTAACCTAACCTAACCTAACCTAACCTAACCTAACCTAACCTAACCTAACCTAACCTAACCTAACCTAACCTAACCTAACCTAACCTAACCTAACCTAACTAACCTAACCTAACCTAACCTAACCTAACCTAACCTAACCTAACCTAACCTAACCTAACCTAACCTAACCTAACCTAACCTAACCTAACCTAACCTAACCTAACCTAACCTAACCTAACCTAACCTAACCTAACCTAACCTAACCTAACCTAACCTAACCTAACCTAACCTAACCTAACCTAACTACCTAACCTAACCTAACCTAACCTAACCTAACCTAACCTAACCTAACCTAACCTAACCTAACCTAACCTAACCTAACCTAACCTAACCTAACCTAACCTAACCTAACCTAACCTAACCTAACCTAACCTAACCTAACCTAACCTAACCTAACCTAACCTAACCTAACCTAACTAACCTAACCTAACCTAACCTAACCTAACCTAACCTAACCTAACCTAACCTAACCTAACCTAACCTAACCTAACCTAACCTAACCTAACCTAACCTAACCTAACCTAACCTAACCTAACCTAACCTAACCTAACCTAACCTAACCTAACCTAACCTAACCTAACCTAACCTAACCTAACCTAACCTAACCTAACCTAACCTAACCTAACCTAACCTAACCTAACCTAACCTAACCTAACCTAACCTAACCTAACCTAACCTAACCTAACCTAACCTAACCTAACCTAACCTAACCTAACCTAACCTAACCTAACCTAACCTAACCTAACCTAACCTAACCTAACCTAACCTAACCTAACTAACCTAACCTAACCTAACCTAACCTAACCTAACCTAACCTAACCTAACCTAACCTAACCTAACCTAACCTAACCTAACCTAACCTAACCTAACCTAACCTAACCTAACCTAACCTAACCTAACCTAACCTAACCTAACCTAACCTAACCTAACCTAACCTAACCTAACCTAACCTAACCTAACCTAACCTAACCTAACCTAACCTAACCTAACCTAACCTAACCTAACCTAACCTAACCTAACCTAACCTAACTAACCTAACCTAACCTAACCTAACCTAACCTAACCTAACCTAACCTAACCTAACCTAACCTAACCTAACCTAACCTAACCTAACCTAACCTAACCTAACCTAACCTAACCTAACCTAACCTAACCTAACCTAACCTAACCTAACCTAACCTAACCTAACCTAACCTAACCTAACCTACTAACCTAACCTAACCTAACCTAACCTAACCTAACCTAACCTAACCTAACCTAACCTAACCTAACCTAACCTAACCTAACCTAACCTAACCTAACCTAACCTAACCTAACCTAACCTAACCTAACCTAACCTAACCTAACCTAACCTAACCTAACCTAACCTAACCTAACCTAACCTAACCTAACCTAACCTAACCTAACCTAACCTAACCTAACCTAACCTAACCTAACCTAACCTAACCTAACCTAACCTAACCTAACCTAACCTAACCTAACCTAACCTAACCTAACCTAACCTAACCTAACCTAACCTAACCTAACCTAACCTAACCTAACCTAACCTAACCTAACTAACCTAACCTAACCTAACCTAACCTAACCTAACCTAACCTAACCTAACCTAACCTAACCTAACCTAACCTAACCTAACCTAACCTAACCTAACCTAACCTAACCTAACCTAACCTAACCTAACCTAACCTAACCTAACCTAACCTAACCTAACCTAACCTAACCTAACCTAACCTAACCTAACCTAACCTAACTAACCTAACCTAACCTAACCTAACCTAACCTAACCTAACCTAACCTAACCTAACCTAACCTAACCTAACCTAACCTAACCTAACCTAACCTAACCTAACCTAACCTAACCTAACCTAACCTAACCTAACCTAACCTAACCTAACCTAACCTAACCTAACCTAACCTAACCTAACCTAACCTAACCTAACCTAACCTAACCTAACCTAACCTAACCTAACTAACCTAACCTAACCTAACCTAACCTAACCTAACCTAACCTAACCTAACCTAACCTAACCTAACCTAACCTAACTAACCTAACCTAACCTAACCTAACCTAACTAACCTAACCTAACCTAACCTAACCTAACCTAACCTAACCTAACCTAACCTAACCTAACCTAACCTAACCTAACCTAACCTAACCTAACCTAACCTAACCTAACCTAACCTAACCTAACCTAACCTAACCTAACCTAACCTAACCTAACCTAACCTAACCTAACCTAACCTAACCTAACCTAACCTAACCTAACCTAACCTAACCTAACCTAACCTAACCTAACCTAACCTAACCTAACCTAACCTAACCTAACCTAACCTAACCTAACCTAACCTAACCTAACCTAACCTAACCTAACCTAACCTAACCTAACCTAACCTAACCTAACCTAACCTAACCTAACCTAACCTAACCTAACCTAACCTAACCTAACCTAACTAACCTAACCTAACCTAACCTAACCTAACCTAACCTAACCTAACCTAACCTAACCTAACCTAACCTAACCTAACCTAACCTAACCTAACCTAACCTAACCTAACCTAACCTAACCTAACCTAACCTAACCTAACCTAACCTAACCTAACCTAACCTAACCTAACCTAACCTAACCTAACCTAACCTAACCTAACCTAACCTAACCTAACCTAACCTAACCTAACCTAACCTAACCTAACCTAACCTAACCTAACCTAACCTAACCTAACCTACCTAACCTAACCTAACCTAACCTAACCTAACCTAACCTAACCTAACCTAACCTAACCTAACCTAACCTAACCTAACCTAACCTAACCTAACCTAACCTAACCTAACCTAACCTAACCTAACCTAACCTAACCTAACCTAACCTAACCTAACCTAACCTAACCTAACCTAACCTAACCTAACCTAACCTAACCTAACCTAACCTAACCTAACCTAACCTAACCTAACCTAACCTAACTAACCTAACCTAACCTAACCTAACCTAACCTAACCTAACCTAACCTAACCTAACCTAACCTAACCTAACCTAACCTAACCTAACCTAACCTAACCTAACCTAACCTAACCTAACCTAACCTAACCTAACCTAACCTAACCTAACCTAACCTAACCTAACCTAACCTAACCTAACCTAACCTAACCTAACCTAACCTAACCTAACCTAACCTAACCTAACCTAACCTAACCTAACCTAACCTAACCTAACCTAACCTAACCTAACCTAACCTAACCTAACCTAACCTAACCTAACCTAACCTAACCTAACCTAACCTAACCTAACCTAACCTAACCTAACCTAACTAACCTAACCTAACCTAACCTAACCTAACCTAACCTAACCTAACCTAACCTAACCTAACCTAACCTAACCTAACCTAACCTAACCTAACCTAACCTAACCTAACCTAACCTAACCTAACCTAACCTAACCTAACCTAACCTAACCTAACCTAACCTAACCTAACCTAACCTAACCTAACCTAACCTAACCTAACCTACCTAACCTAACCTAACCTAACCTAACCTAACCTAACCTAACCTAACCTAACCTAACCTAACCTAACCTAACCTAACCTAACCTAACCTAACCTAACCTAACCTAACCTAACCTAACCTAACCTAACTAACCTAACCTAACCTAACCTAACCTAACCTAACCTAACCTAACCTAACTAACCTAACCTAACCTAACCTAACCTAACCTAACCTAACCTAACCTAACCTAACCTAACCTAACCTAACCTAACCTAACCTAACCTAACCTAACCTAACCTAACCTAACCTAACCTAACCTAACCTAACCTAACCTAACCTAACCTAACCTAACCTAACCTAACCTAACCTAACCTAACCTAACCTAACCTAACCTAACCTAACCTAACCTAACCTAACCTAACCTAACCTAACCTAACCTAACCTAACCTAACCTAACCTAACCTAACCTAACCTAACCTAACCTAACCTAACCTAACCTAACCTAACCTAACCTAACCTAACCTAACCTAACCTAACCTAACCTAACCTAACCTAACCTAACCTAACCTAACCTAACCTAACCTAACCTAACCTAACCTAACCTAACCTAACCTAACCTAACCTAACCTAACCTAACCTAACCTAACCTAACCTAACCTAACCTAACCTAACCTAACCTAACCTAACCTAACCTAACCTAACCTAACCTAACCTAACCTAACCTAACCTAACCTAACCTAACCTAACCTAACCTAACCTAACCTAACCTAACCTAACCTAACCTAACCTAACCTAACCTAACCTAACCTAACCTAACCTAACTAACCTAACCTAACCTAACCTAACCTAACCTAACCTAACCTAACCTAACCTAACCTAACCTAACCTAACCTAACCTAACCTAACCTAACCTAACCTAACCTAACCTAACCTAACCTAACCTAACCTAACCTAACCTAACCTAACCTAACCTAACCTAACCTAACCTAACCTAACCTAACCTAACCTAACCTAACCTAACCTAACCTAACCTAACCTAACCTAACCTAACCTAACCTAACCTAACCTAACCTAACCTAACCTAACCTAACCTAACCTAACCTAACCTAACCTAACCTAACCTAACCTAACCTAACTAACCTAACCTAACCTAACCTAACCTAACCTAACCTAACCTAACCTAACCTAACCTAACCTAACCTAACCTAACCTAACCTAACCTAACCTAACCTAACCTAACCTAACCTAACCTAACCTAACCTAACCTAACCTAACCTAACCTAACCTAACCTAACCTAACCTAACCTAACCTAACCTAACCTAACCTAACCTAACCTAACCTAACCTAACCTAACCTAACCTAACCTAACCTAACCTAACCTAACCTAACCTAACCTAACCTAACCTAACCTAACCTAACCTAACCTAACCTAACCTAACCTAACCTAACCTAACCTAACCTAACCTAACCTAACCTAACCTAACCTAACCTAACCTAACCTAACCTAACCTAACCTAACCTAACCTAACCTAACCTAACCTAACCTAACCTAACCTAACCTACCTAACCTAACCTAACCTAACCTAACCTAACCTAACCTAACCTAACCTAACCTAACCTAACCTAACCTAACCTAACCTAACCTAACCTAACCTAACCTAACCTAACCTAACCTAACCTAACCTAACCTAACCTAACCTAACCTAACCTAACCTAACCTAACCTAACCTAACCTAACCTAACCTAACCTAACCTAACCTAACCTAACCTAACCTAACCTAACCTAACCTAACCTAACCTAACCTAACCTAACCTAACCTAACCTAACCTAACCTAACCTAACCTAACCTAACCTAACCTAACCTAACCTAACCTAACCTAACCTAACCTAACCTAACCTAACCTAACCTAACCTAACCTAACCTAACCTAACCTAACCTAACCTAACCTAACCTAACCTAACCTAACCTAACCTAACCTAACCTAACCTAACCTAACCTAACCTAACCTAACCTAACCTAACCTAACCTAACCTAACCTAACCTAACCTAACCTAACCTAACCTAACCTAACCTAACCTAACCTAACCTAACCTAACCTAACCTAACCTAACCTAACCTAACCTAACCTAACCTAACCTAACCTAACCTAACCTAACCTAACCTAACCTAACCTAACCTAACCTAACCTAACCTAACCTAACCTAACCTAACCTAACCTAACCTAACCTAACCTAACCTAACCTAACCTAACCTAACCTAACCTAACCTAACCTAACCTAACCTAACCTAACCTAACCTAACCTAACCTAACCTAACCTAACCTAACCTAACCTAACCTAACCTAACCTAACCTAACCTAACCTAACCTAACCTAACCTAACCCCTAAACAAGACCCAAACCAGAAGTGACACAATACAACTCAAAATTACAAGTTACAATATTATAAGCTTTAATCGAATGAGTGCATTTATACACTCACATATACAATGTAAATGCAATTATATTATAAACAATTAAAATGATATTTAAAAAAAATGTATTTATATATAAAACTTTTGCAAATGTTAAGAGTCATTATGCTATGTCATTTGTTGACTAATTAATTACATACACTGACACTAATTATATACTATAATACGTTAGAAGAATTTGCAATAGATTTGGGATCCTCTACTTTATAATCATTGGTTTTAATGCAAAAATAATTTCTTTCTTACGATATCTGCAAGTTTAAATTTTTTAATTTTCCCAATACGCTTAATTGCATTATCTGAATTTTGTACTTTTCTATTCCAATATATTCTATTTCCCTCTTTCGCAATTTTTAGATTATTTACACTGTACTTCTTGCAGTATTTAAGAACATTAGGATCTTTACATTGCAACTCATTACAAATAGATTCTTCTTTTTACTACACTAGATTTTTTGTCCCTGCGTTATCTACATGTTTTTACTTTTCAATTTTTTCACAACATTGAGTGGAGAACATCCACTGAAGTGATTATGAAATTAACTTGAAAATTCAATACATTTACTCTTAATATCAGTAGTACCAGTATAGTACCAGTATCATTTTTTTTTCCCAAGATTCATTTTGTAGACATAAATGTAAATAATCACTACATACAGCATTTATGATCCTTTCTTTGTTTTCAAATTAATATTTCGACGAATTGTAGGATCTAGTTCTTGACACCTGGGAAGTTCTCGCCAGGGATCAGAACTTATTCCACAATCTCGTGACATCCATGCCAGATCGTCTTAGATATGTGATAGAAGCTGATAGCATGTGGACAAGATTTTAAGTTAACAGGTCTCTTTTTGTTTTTTATGATTTCTGTTTGAGGAAGAATTCTTTTAACTTCCAAGTAGGATTTATTTTTTTCTCGAGGTTCAGCCCACTTGTAAGACCCAGAAATTGGGCATATATTATTCCATATTTTTCGACATATTAGACAGTCGAGATACTCTGAACAAATTAATTACACCTCTATTAAATAAAGTTTTACCCGGGATCGAACACGACACGTTTCGGTTATACAGTGGAACAGACACGCTACTATATGAGCTACCGAGACAGGACAGTGACAGCTGCAGTCCAGAATATAGATCCCTTAGCAGGCATTTCCCATTCAGTACAGTGAAGCAATGATATTTTGTGACTCGGGCTATGTTGTCAAATCCTGGTCTTAAATGGCAGTCTTCTTCGTGATCCTTATTCTGGTCCTTGTCCTTCTTGTCGTCCTTATAACAATTCTTGTACTATTTGTCATAGTATGTATCGTTACGTTGATATCGAGTGTACCGCGCTGTAGTACTTTAACTTCCAACGACCAAGAATCGTCTCATTCCTTTTAAGGGTAACTGTACATCATGTAATTTAATTTATATTCGAATATTTTTTACCCCTTTACCCCTGTACGCCAGTTTATATCACAATAAGTTTTTTTTTAAATATGACTTGACAAATTGTATCTCAAAAATTAAGACCATATTAATTATATTATATCTTATTTTCGCTACAACATGATGATACAATATATAAATTCGCAATAAGTCACTTTTAACAAATAATAATATTGTGGGATACGTATATTTTAGAAATTAAGACATTGTTCTTTCCACAATGCTTAACTGATTGGCAACATGATTATATAGTTTGAATCTCGCATTAACACATTTTCGGGAAGAACATTATTTAGGGAGACCTATACTTTAGAGTTAATACTATTTTATTTTCACTGGGCTTACGTACTTTCACATACTACCATTAGTAACTTTACAAAAATATCATTGAGTTGCTTTTTGGTATGTGTAAAATGCTTTGTTTTCCCCTCCTTTGCATAAATATATGTATAATTTATGTATAGGTGTGCCCACTCGAGAGCAAGCTGCATAGTTGGCAATGTGAAAAACACGGAGTTGAGCAACTGTCCCTAAGCTTTATTTTAATACGGCCATTACAAATGCTAGTCCCACTGAAATTAAATTGCAGTTGCTTAAATTCGAAAGGCAAGTTAGTAGGTATCATAGGAATATGTGAAGTAAAAACGTCTTCTCCTTTTGTTTTACCAGTTAGTATAGTCACTTATATTACTTTCTTTTTTCACGCTCCAATTCCTGTTCCATTGCATAATTTTGGCATGGAAATATTTTGCAATACTTCCGGTACTATTGGTGATTCAAAATTAAGTAGGCTATTAAATTATGTGGTTTCAAAGAATTCACGAATTCAGTAGGTTAAAATACAGCCTGCTCACTATCTACAACTGTTTATTTAAAATAAAATACCACTATTCACTATAGTTTCTCTCTGTATCCACTGATGCTTATTTAGAATAAAAATACCACTATTCACTATAGTTTATCACTGTATCCACTGATCTTTATTTCGAATAAAATACCATTATTCACTATAGTTTATCACTGTATCCACTCATGTTTATTTCGAATAAAATAACACTATTCACTATAGTTTCTCTCTGTATCCACTGATGCTTATTTAGAATAAAAATACCACTATTCACTATACTTTATCACTGTATCCACTGATTTTTATTTCGAATAAAATACCACTATTCACTATACTTTATCACTGTATCCACTGATCTTTATTTCGAATAAAATACCACTATTCACTATAGTTTATCACTGTATCCACTGATATTTATTTCGAATAAAATACCACTATTCACTATAGTTTATCACTGTATGCACTGATCTTTATTTCGAATAAAATACCACAATTCACTATAGTTTATCACTGTATCCACTGATCTTTATTTCGAATAAAATACCATTACTCACTATAGTTTCTCACTGTATCCACTCATGTTTATTTCGAATTAAATACCACTATTCACTAGTTTCTCTCTGTATCCACTGATGCTTATTTAGAATAAAAATACCACTATTCACTATAGTTTATCACTGTATCCACTGATCTTTATTTCGAATAAAATACCACTATTCACTATACTTTATCACTGTATCCACTGATTTTTATTTCGAATAAAATACCACTATTCACTATAGTTTATCACCGTATCCACTGATCTTTATTTCGAATAAAATACCACTATTCACTATAGTTTATCACTGTATCCACTTTATTTAGAATAAAATAGCACTATTCACTACAGTTTCTCTCTGTATCCACTAATGTTTATTTAGAATAAAATACCACTATTCACTACAGTTTCTCTCTGTATCCTCTAACGTTTATTTAGAATAAAATACCGCTATTCACTGTAGTTCCTCACTGTATCCACTCATGTTTATTTAGAATAAAATAGCACTATTCACTACAGTTTCTCTCTGTATCCACTAATGTTTATTTAGAATAAAATACCACTATTCACTACAGTTTCTCTCTGTATCCACTAATGTTTATTTCGAATAAAATACCACTATTCACTACAGTTTCTCTCTGTATCCTCTAACGTTTATTTAGAATAAAATACCGCTATTCACTGTAGTTTCTCACTGTATCCACTCATGTTTATTTAGAATAAAATACCACTATTCACTATAGTTTCTCACCGTATCCACTAATGTTTATTTAGGATAAAATAGCACTATTCACTATAGTTTCTCACCGTATCCACTAATGTTTATTTAGGATAAAATAGCACTATTCATTATAGTTTCTCACTGTATCCACTAATGTTTATTTAGAATAAAATACCACTATTCACTATAGTTTCTCACCGTATCCACTAATGTTTATTTAGGATAAAATAGCACTATTCACTATAGTTTCTCACCGTATCCACTAATGTTTATTTAGGATAAAATAGCACTATTCACTATAGTTTCTCACTGTATCCACTAATGTTTATTTAGAATAAAATACCACTATTCACTATAGTTTCTCACCGTATCCACTAATGTTTATTTAGGATAAAATAGCACTATTCACTATAGTTTCTCACTGTATCCACTAATGTTTATTTAGAATAAAATACCACTATTCACTATAGTTTCTCACTGTATCCACTGATCTTTATTTCGAATATAATAGCACTATTCACTATGGTTTCTCACTGTATCCACTGATGCTTATTTAGAATGAAAAGGCACTATTCACAATATCTTCTTACTCTATACTGATGCTTATTTGCAATCAAATACCATTAATCACTATAGTTTCTCACTGTATCCACTGATCTTTATTTCGAATAAAATAGCACTATTCACTGGTGTTTCTCACTGTATCCACTGATGCTTATTTACATTCAAATAGCAATATTCACGATAACATCTCACTGTATCACTGATGCTTATGTAGAATCTACTAATGCATTAATAAGATATTAGATAGGCTCCAAAACTAGAAACGATTAGGATTTTACAGCTTGGAGAGCACAGCATGCTTACTTTTTTTAACTTGGAACACTTGCAATGGGTTTCATTCTTATCGTTCAGTGCCTGCTTTTCATTTTGGACCTTACACTATTTATTAATGAATATGTTGGCCAATACCTTGCTGCACTTCATTGCTAATAACCCATACTCCTTGTTAAAGTTCCAACTTTCCTAGGAAAACTTATAAATGTGGGGCTTAGAACAAAAAGCAGATAACTGACAGAAACATAGTTTTGAGGAAATTATATACTAGCTTGGTGAAGTGATGCACATATAGCAGCATTGCACAGTGTGATCACTTCCCTGATTTTTTCCCAAAGAAACATCCTTTTGGGCTATCACAACATGCACTTACCTCATTTTTTTAATAATGTCACTTACCTGCTTTTTGTTCTAAGCCCCTCAAATGAATATGGAAATGAATATGGAAATTTAGGCTATCTTCTCTGATAACGAAATAACAACGAACTTGTTTGGTGGGGTAAAATGTTCACAGTGGATGCTTCTTGTCCACTTACAGTATATCTTAAATCTTTATCTTTCGCAAAAAAAAAAAAAACAATATATGTACAGTTGTCAAAAAAAAAAAAAAAAAAAAAAAAAGAAGTGGCCACACTCGTGAACAGCGAATATTTTCTAAGTCCAATTCGGGTCACAGCAATGTTACACGATGCATGTGCTTTTAGAAGCAGTTCTAGAACTATGAAATCATTCCATATCTGCGCCTTGTAGACCAGCACAAAATTTTTTTCTAACTAACAAATCTATTATGTTTCTCTTCCCTCATTATCATTATTTGTTTACCGAAATTAATTTATATGTATTCATTTATTTCAATTTATTCTGTATGTTCACTTAAATAATTTGTATTGGATTACCTTAATCAATTTATATTTATTCTACTTTATCTGACTATTCACTTCTATACTATCTTAGCACTAAGTTCGTATTTATTGTATCTATCTCAATTTTGTTTACTCTTCGTCGTCTGTTTCGCTAGGAAGATATTAAAGTAAAAATTAACCTTAAATAAACGAAGTATGTCTTTAGAGTAAGGAGAGCCGAACAGAGGAGTAACATTCCTCATACCTGCAATGGTAAAAACATTCAAATAACAAATTTCTGTATATCGACAAAAACACGAGAGTTTCAACCATATAGAATATGAGCAGAAACACTACGTAAGCCTTTCTCTCCTAGCCCAGTAACTTCGAGGGGAAGTCAACACTCTGTACTGTGATAATCACAACATAACCTGCATAAGTAACATTACGAGTTTTGCTGTTCATCAGCCAGTTTTTTCTTCCGTAACTGTACTTGGCCATTTCTTTTCCCTTTCTTTTCAAAATAGATGGATCTCATATATTTTCGAAACCAAACTGAACTCTAGGTGCAAATTGAGAGAAAGTACCAGTATTGGATATGTAGCACAGGAGGCCTTCCTCTCCCTCTCCCTCTCCCCCCCCCCCCGTGAAAATTGTCGATTTTATCATCTTTTCATTTTGTAGATAATATAGAATTTTACATACCGAACACCTGAACAATCCAAACCTAATGTCACTGCTCCATTTGCTACTTGTCTACCTACCTATCGAAAACCTAACAATCGAAACCTAACCTTTCACTGATACCCGACCTTACAATTTTTTCCAGATGTTCTACATTTGTAAAGCTACAGTATCTGTCAGTTTCATTTCGTAATCAAATTACTCAACTTAAATCAGAAGTCAGTCCTGTGTAGTGAGTACGGAGGCTCTGTGGCTAACTATGCCCTGAATTTTTATGATCATCACTCCAAAATCATGCATTTAACCAAAATATTATAGTCTACGAAACTTACCTTTACATACAAAACAGATGAATATTCTGCAGCCGCTGCATTGAGCGTTACTAAACTTGGGAATGTCCTCTTGAACTCTCCTAGGTAACCAATGCCGTGTTTCTTCCTGTGCCCACATTGAGGGTCTTTAGTCCTCACTTTCATCCAAGCCCCTTAAATGGTTTGTTATGCGCTCCAGTATTGGAGATCATCGAACTTCACATTCAACCATTCCTAAATGTGAGCCTGAGAGGGGAAAGTTTATGTAATAAACAAATATTTATACATCAAATTCAAAGTAAAACTCCATATATTTTATGAAAATATCAAAGTGCGCAGTTTAAACAATTTTCTGTTAAATTAAATGCAATTAAGTTGTGGATATTATAGCTCATTTTTCAATCACAATTGATAGTTGGCCAAACAGATTCTTTCTATGCCATTTATGATGCTCAGTTGATTGTTTTCCGCCAAAAGCTGTTCATTACTTTTCCTTTAAGGCTGTTGATGTGAGAATTGGATTGTTCACTGACTGAGAAGTAACTGCCTACTGAAGAATGCTCTGGATGGAATGGTGAACACTATAAGAATTCGGGCAGTAGAAGGTATCAGATGACAGACGCCATTAAGATCTGTGACTCATATGCAGAGATTAGGAGGATGGCAAAAAAAATTGGAATCATTGGAGAATGCTGAGTTTGCACTGAAAGACCTGCCCATGGGCAGAACAAGTATGTGTGTATTCTTTTTATTTTACTGGGTTATTTAACGATGCTGTATCAAATACGAGGTTATTTAGCGTCGATGGGATTGGTGATAGCGACATATTTGGCGGGATGAGGCCATGGAATCGCCATAGATTACCTGACATTTGCCTTACAGTTGAGGAAAACCTCGGAAAAACCCAACCAGGTATTCAGTCCAAGCAGGATTCGAACCTGCGCCCGAGTGCAACTCCAAATCGGTAGGCAAGCATCTGAACCGAATGAGCTACTCAGATGGCCTGTATGTATGTATGTATGTATGTATATCTGTCTGTCTATCTGTATGTATGTATGTATGTATGTATGTATGTATGTATGTATATCTGTCTGTCTATCTGTATGTATGTATGTATGTATGTATGTATGTATGTATGTATGTATGTATGTATGTATGTATGTATGTATGTATGTATGTATGTATGTATGTATGTATGTATGTATGTATGTATGTATGTATGTATGTATGTATGTATGTATGTATGTATGTATGTATGTATGTATGATCTTTTTATTTTTACTACCTATTTCATTGCGGATTTTTGTCGTTTTTATTGCAACCAATTTACTTAATGTTTACTTAACTGTCCAAAGACATGTTTCAATTTCTTAAGTGACACCAATAGGCATCACTCCTGAAACTACGCCAAAAAATTATGAAATAAGATGGCTAGTTCCTTTCCCCCTCCATTGCATTGTTATATTCTGCCTATATTAGCACAGCTCTGCCAAAAAATACTTTCTATAAAAATTTAAATAAAAAGAAAGTCCATTAAAACAATTTTGTTTTATTATAACACAGTTAATCTCTTAATGGAATACGAACCAGCTAACTAATAACGACACAGTTAATAAGCAACAGTTGTACACTTAACGGCAAAAACAATGGGCCGACTCTTGGTCGATAGAAATGCCAAGTTCTATCACACATGTTCACTCGTGTAAACGTAACCCACTGCAAGGCATTGCTGTGGTGTCTCTTCATTGAAAGTCGTCCGTCTATAATGTAATAAACCTTACGAGCAGTGTGTGGCCCAGTGGTAAGAAGTCTGACATCCATACGAGAGGTTGTGAGTTCGCCTCCCGGTACACTTAAATTATTATTTTTTATTTTAATTTTTACTTAATTTATTAGTTTAAATGTGAAATGGCATTTGTTAACAAACTTCCTTATCCCTGCCTTGTAAGAATATTATTGCCCATCACCTGTGGGCTATTAATAGGCGAGACCTGCCCTGTATAAACAAAGATACTTGTTTCTCATCCTATAAAACCGGACGCATATCAAACACAATTAAATAATTAAATTAACAAAAACAAACAATTTGTTAATATATTAACAAAAAAGGCCTGTGGTGGGGACTAGTATCTCGTCCACAAACCACCTGCGTCAACAACTGCCCTCATTCTGCGCGGCATGGAGTCCACAAGATTATGGAACAGGTCTAAATTCTTGGCCATCTCCTCCCACGCATCTAGAACTCTGTCCCACAATTCCTCAGGTGTCCAAATGGGTGGTTGTTCTGCCCAATTTGAGCGTAGGATCCTTTTGACTGCAGCCCACAAATTTTGAATCGGATTCATATCTGGTGAATTTGGAGGCCAGTCGACTCGGTCGACATCACGCCTCCTCATAAACCATCTTTGAATCTGTTTGGCAGTGTGTTTCAGATGATTCTCCTGCTGGAAGAAAAGTGTTCCTTCTGGATATCGTTTTCGGGCAGAAGGGATCATTACATTTGCCAAAATGTGTTCGTACACTTCTGCCTTAAACTGCCCATGGATGCATTGCAGAAGTCCTGCCCCATCGTATAACATCCACCCCCAGCACGCGACTACGGCTTTGACGAGACGAGCATGCGCAATGTTATGTCTCTGCAACTTAGAAATTGTCAGCGGCTCATTCTTTTTCCCGCTAAGTGTACAAATATTAGTAATATCAATATGTTTACCTTCAAGCAGTTTTCACCTACCAGAAAAGGAAATGCACATTTATTTGTCTAGTCTGAAGAATCATCTTCATCTGATAATTCTTCCTCATTTTAGAACTGTCGCGCTGGTTTCAGTAGAAAGTAATACTTCCAAAGTTTCTTTTAGGAATGGTATTGATTTCTTCCTTTGTGTAGCCATGGATCAAAACTTAGGAGTAGCCTGTTAATCACGTCGAAATTGCAAGATTCCCGAGAAAACATCCTTGAATAATTTTGTCTGTACGTACAGAAATGCTTTTTCCTTGGCTCAGCTGCCTCTTCATTATTGTCCAATTACTAAAAGAGCATTTTGTATAACAGTGGTCCGTGAATCAGAATTTTATGTGCTGTTAGGGACATCGAATACCGTGTAGTCTTGCTCTATCCAAGGTAAAAGTTCGCAATATCTTCTTTATGCTCATCTGATATCACTTATCACAACAATTATTTCAGATGATAATACCCGGTCTATGAAAGATCTCCTAATTTGTATTTTCATCTTTGGTAGTAAGAAACACAGACTTCGGTATGTCCACAACCATATCCATTTCATTTTTTAATTTCTCTTAAATACTTTTTTCCTTTCCTCGACTACTGTTTTATCTTTGTCTTTATTGCCATTTTGAGTGGACAATCTATATCAATTATGCAATAGTCTGAAATAATCTGATTCTAGTATGTATTATAGAATGGGTAATCCAAACTTCAAAATGTCTGGATTCAATTCCTTCTTTCCCGACAACTGTTAAATTCTTTGGAAGTGACTCCACATATGTAACATCTTCATGTAAATGAGATATGGGTTGCAGCATTACATACCTTTGCACCAATCACTGTCGATATCATTGGATGTTTAGTGACCATTTGCTTATGTAACTTTGGTTTCTTCTAATGTGTCAATCTTACTTTGCACATGCTGAATTTCTTTGCATGTAATGCCACTGATTCTTTAAGGGGAGTCTGTACTGCCTATCCCTGCAGTGTAAATTTCATCTAATTTAGGTGCACTTTTCTCAGGACTTACATAAGATACACATTTGAAATTTTTAGGGGTTATTCTTCAAGTATTATTGTATGTAAAGGCTAAAATTACGGTCTTTATCTTTTATTACTCTGCTTTACATCGCTGGGATGGCAGTACAGACTCCCCTTAACAAACCTGATTGTAATTGGCCTGCAATATAACGAGGCAAAGATGGTACTGGGTTATGACAGGCAATTCTCCTATCTGTATCACAAATTAGTCGTAGAGATATTGATAAAATATGTTTGTATCACAATCTGCATTATTTCCACATTTTGCTCAAACTGAGCCTGTTGTGATCCATTGCAACCCCATTTAGAGATAAGCTGTTCTGTATTTGTGTCTTTATTACTGATAATTTGGGTAACGTTTCACAAATTTAACAATAATCTTGTAGCAATGTGACTTAATAAATCTTGCAAGTTGATTTCTGCACAGGTAGATGTCACTCTATAGGACTCTGTATGAGAATAACATTCTTTGTTTTTTATAAAGTTATACAGCACAGGTATATATTTGGTCACTGGTTCTAATGATGACATGATTAGGAATATTAAATCCAGACATCTGAGATGGGCAGGGCATGTAACATGTACGGGCAAATCCAAAAATTGCATATAGTGTGTTAGTTGGGAGGCCGGAGGGAAAAGGACCTTGAAGAAACAGAGATATAGATGAAAGATATATATATGAGTGGATTTGAGGGAGATGGGATGTTAGTCTGTTTCCATCCTTCTTACTGTGCGATACACCATTAATGTAATGTAACTTATTTAAAAAACAGGGTTAAATATGTTTGTAATTAATACTTTTGTTTTATTTGTGAACTTTTCACACATGCGAAAGAAAAGGAGTACACACTCTCTATGCATGAAGTGGTCGAGTTCATTGACTGTTGCATAATAATTCGTTTCCCTTTTGAAACTTACTTCAGTTGAATTTCCTCTCTGCACATCTTTAAAGATTCACTGACATTAAGTTACACACCAACGATCATAATTCCATTTATCACTTTTAACCCAGTCTATTTAAAAACACCAATTCTTCCTATTTCGACTTGTCCACACAATCTTTACAAAAAGGACAGTCAACTACAGCCCTCCTACATATCAAGTTCCTAAAACGAAATACTGATGAGGTGAATTAAAACACTAATAATAATAATAATAATAATAATAATAATAATAATAATAATAATAATAATAACAGAAGAAAGATTAAAACATAAATAATAATAATCATAATAATAATAATAATAATAATAACAAACACTGCAGAAACTGCCACTCGTACCTGAAGAAAGTGTCACGAAAATTAGAATTATTGTAATCCAAAATAAATTTACCTTTTCTTCTCTGGTACTGCGATTTCATTCTAGGACTTATAGCTCCCACTTGCCAACACGCCAGGGCAGAAGACAACACACCAAAATAGAAACCTACAATTATACAATGTAATAGAAATATAGTTCAGAACAGAAAAAGTATAAATATACAATGGAAAAGGAACATAGATCACAACAGAAAAAGTGTAAATACAATATGGAAATGAAACATAGATCAGAACAGGAAGAGTATAAATATACAATGGAAAAGAGACATAGAGCCCAACAGAAGGAGTATATATATACAATGAAAATGAAATCTAGATCAGGACAGAAAGAATGAAAATATACAATAGAAAATAAACATAGATCAGAACTGAAACAGTGGAAACCAACACACCTGACAAGAAACCAACAAATATATAATGGAAAAGAAACATAGATCAGAACTGAAACAGTGGAAACCAACACACCTGACAAGTAACCAACAAATATATAATGGAAAAAAAACATAGATCAGAACAGAAACAGAGTAGATCACCAACACACCAGGCTAGAAGCCAACATAAAATGGAATTGGAGCATAGATCAGAAAAGAAAAATGCAGCATAATAGAACACAGAATAGAACACGTAGCATAATAGAATACTACAGAGTTCAACATGCAGCATAACTGATTACAACACAATTGAACATGCAGCATAATAGAATACAACAGAATAGATCATGCAAAATATGGAATATAATAGAATATGCAGCATAATGGAATACAAGGTAGTTATCACAAAAGCATGATACTGGCCTTTTTTCTTGTTTTTCCAAAATCAACCAGTTTCATCAATTTCTTTGGAAACAAACTTAAAATTTTGTGCTAACATACGAGAAAATAGTATTTTTGGATACTGCAATGTAAGAAGCTTTCCATTTTTTTTTCTTTTTCTCTTTTTTAAGTGAAATTTATCGATTTCGTAAGATATTTTTTGATGAGATGAACTTTAAGAACTGAAGATTTTGTAATTTATTTTTATTTGAAGATATCCAGAAGATACCAAAAATGCTATCCTCCAACTGATCATTTTCAAACATACTGTTCTAGTGTAAAAAAAATACATAGGCAATATATTATTTTTTTTTTTCTCAACAACACCATTTGCTGGACATGCCGACTTTTGGAAGAACACTCAAGTATGTGAATTCATGGCAGAACTCCTTGATCTCCTTGCACTCTGGACACTGCGAATAAAAAAAAAATTATACAATGCAAACGAGATAAACATTCACTGTTATGCTACGTTTACAGGGCGACAGTTTCGAGAAGAGAGCTAGAGATTATAGCTGAGTATCACCGTGTAAACGGTTATGAGAGCAGGTATCTCGTTGACTGTAATATCTAAATAGTGTGTCTAAATATAGCGGCCTTGAAAACTGCTCTCGCCGTGTAAACACCCGGGACAGAAAACTCGCATATACTGTCAGCTCTCATTAGAGCTACTCTAAATTATTCAGCTAAGTTGATCTTTTTCATTAACTCTTGCGTACGAGATTATAAGAGGTGGCGCATAACTCTTGAAATACAGGTCTAAAGTAATAATCATGCTACATTTACACGGCGACAGTTCAGAGCGACGTTCAGAAGAATCAGGAGAGCTCTCTAACGGAGTGTTTACATGGTGACAGAATATAGCTTGTCTAAACCCATTAGCAAGCTCTCATGAGATTTATATAAATCTAAACTCTAATGTTACTCTCTGGACCATTTACATGGTGCAGACATTTTAGAGTGAAAGTGTTGAGAGAGAGCTTTCTAACTTCTGAGCAGTGTGTAACCTGACCGCGCATTGCACTTGCGTTAGTAATATTGTTGGTTGAGTCATTATTTATTTATTCTTATAGAATAGGCTACTATAATTGCACAAAGGGGGGAGCTGATAGTCTCGATCAAAATGTGTAAATTATAGCTCAAGTCGGCACACATGTAATTTACATTCTATGAATCAGAGGTGCATGAAAATACATCAATGGAAAGAGAAATTCAAAAAGTTTAGTTGTGGCAACATTGTTTTCCTAGTTGGTAACACTGCCTCATAATAGCGCATATAAACAAATTTGTTCATTGTTGAGGGGAAATGGTTGCTATAGAGGACAGAAAAGCTTAATTTTCATGTGAACCAGTCGGTTATTAATGTGCAACGGCATTATCGAACGAAGTTTGGTGCAGATTCACCCATTGGGTCCTAAAATCCATAAATGGTACACAGATTTGAAGGCACGATTCTTCGCAAATGGTTGCAATTTCATCTGTACCTACTACACTTGCTGCAAACCCTAAAACCAGAGAACAAAGTGCTAAGAAGAAATTTTTGCACAAGTATTCCGACTTTAATTGAAAACAATGGAGAATTTATTCGTTCTGTGGTGTTTTCCGACGACGTTACTTTTCAACTTTCTGGTAAGGTGAACAGACATAACCTCAGAATCTGGGGATCGGAAAATCCGCGTATCTACGTGGAACTTGACTATAGGCTTGATGTGAGCCGTGTTACCAAGGGGAGGGGGGGAGACACATTGAACATCTTTAAGTTACGGAACTAAACATTTGGAGTTTCTCTTTCCATTGGTACTATTTTCATGGACCTCAAATTCATAGTACGTAAATTATATGTGTTCGAAACCGGAAAGTTCTTTTGTAGGATCCCTGTATAAAGACAATTTTCAGGCTTCCTGATAAAAGAGAGGCAACGGATGCAGCTGAAGAAGTAGTTCTTAAGAAGAAGAAGAAGAAGAAGAAGAAGAAAAGGAGGAAGAAGATGTGCGTTGTGCCCCCCAAAATTAAAGAGGAAAAAAAATATATCCTTGCTACCACAACCAAAGTCCAATTTATCGCCAATGTTCAAAAAAAGTGTGCAGAATTTGTGGTGAAAATGACTGATTACGTTTAAGCTCCTCAAAAGAGACCGAGTGTTTAAAGTAAGAAAAATTATAATTTTTCATATAATATTGTTCATCTTCTTTCATTATATTGTTTTTATAATGGTTCTACTAATGCAGTGTAAAAGTTGTGCCTATTTCGTTTCATTAAATTATAACTATATTTTTGTTAACAAATACCAATACTGACCCCACTGTACCAGTAATGTGATTTGTTTGTAATGTACTAGGTAAGCGTTACTGTCATTAAATATGATGCATTATCAACGATATTAAAGGAATCAAGTGAATTGTGGTAATTGGCCAATAATAATAATAATAATAATAATAATAATAATAATAATAATAATAATATTAATAATAATAATGATAATAGTTCCTACTTACTGGAGGTTATGGAACTTTAGCTGTAGCTCCTCCAGCAAATAAATAAGCAAGAATAAAACCCACAAAATAATTAACAAATAAAACAATGGACCTTACTAAAAATTACGACCAAATTACAATAAATTGACAAAACTGAAAGCCAAATTCAGATGCCTCAACAGTCTCAGCTAGTTTCGACAATCCCCGATTTCTCAGGTCCTTACTCTTGTAATTATTGTCAAACACATTCCACAAACAACTTTCCAATTCATATGCTTCAATCAGTCTTCGTGTAAACCTAGCATTACATTTCATTTACTATCATAGTGTGCAGTTTGGTGGCTCCACTGAACCCCCTCTTTCTACACAAACACCTCTGATCATCCCACCCCAACACCCGATCCTCATGCTCAGTTGCCACATTTAACTATATTCTCCTGCTAACTGATGGAATTCTTGGAATTCGGAAAAGATGAGACAACTCTCCCTTCACGTGGTTATGAAGGAAGTCTGTCAATTATTCTTAACTAGGGTTCTGACTAATTATTAACAAGCGAAGATTAGATTTCTGACATAGTAAGGAAGACACTTAGTGTATTTACAACCAATTAGTAGGGGCAGTGAAAGACCTGTCAGTGAAGTCCTTTATATGAAACTGCACTCCTTGATAGCCTATAAAATGAACTTTACTGACTACATCTTTAGTGACAAAAAAAAAAAAACAGACCGACCTTGTAGCAGATTTCAGAGCCTTGTTGCCTCCAAAGCGTCGGTGCACATTCCTTGGACCAGGAACCACCTGTGCAGTTGAACAACAGCCACGCAGCTGGTTACTGTTTTCGTCGGGTTTTTTTTTTTTTGCCACTACTGACAACATGTTGCACATCCGTGGTCTGTTGGTCAGCATGCTGGCTTCCAGATCAGGAGGTCCCGGGTTCGGCTCTCAGTGAATTTTTCTTGTAGAAGAGGAATTCCATGGGTGTTTAGAGTCTGGAAATTTGTATGAATGTGAGTGTGATTGTGAGTGTGCCGGGTTAATATTAATTAACCAATCACCACAAATATAAAAATTCATCACGACTGTCGCTGGGCAGTAACCGGAACACACGTTTCAGCATCACAATGTTGACAAGTAACTCCATCTGTTAGCATATACATAAATCATCTAATAGATGCTATAGAGTTAGGGTAAACCATACAGTTATTGGCCACTTGAACTTTGATGTGTTATTATAAGACAGGATGTGCAAATAATTAATTAATATTTTGCCAGATGGTAGCAGCATGTTTTCTTATTTGGTAGTTACTTTAATTTTCAACTACAGATAACACTTCGATATGAAAAAGATATTTCTGCAAAACATACGTTCCCAGGCTTTGGTTTCTTGTGAAATTCTTAACAACTGTGTTGTGGTTGAGTCGTAATAATTACCGTTTCTTTTAACTGGTATTCATTATTATTCCATTTATGAGGTAAGTACAACTGTCAAAAGAAAAAGTGGCCGCTCTCCTGAAACAAAGTTCCCTTCGGGTATCTTCGCTATAATTCGGAGACAGGCGATGTTACATGTTGTTGGACCATGTTGCCTGATATCTATAGTTATAATTGAAGTATTCTCTCTGTGATTCGATAGTGTAATGGTAGCGTTCAGGCCTCTTATTCATGAGGTCCTGCGTTCGACTACAACCTCGTGCTTTTTATGTTCTTTTTTGTTATGTTTTTGAGAGAGACAAACTATACATAATGGCCCCTTTCTCTTTTACGATTATTTTAGTAATTAACATCAGGTTCATTAATATATTATGCCATGACTATCATTATGATACTGTGGCTGCAAATGGAAAGAAAAAAAATTTTATTCTCAATAAAAATATCTTTCGTGGCATAAACAAAACAAATTTACTGGCGTCGGCCTTAAAACATTCAAACAATTAAGCGTTCAAAAAACAAAACAAAAAGCCACAATTCAATATTTAGTCTATCTTCCTCTTATCTCGATCATCTTGCAGTCGAGTGGGCATGGAATCGACTAGTCTTTGCAAATAGCGACTGTTCTTAGACACGATATTCCAGGCATTCTGAACATACCCACATACATAAGTGTTCTGTCCATGGGCAGGTCTTTCATTGCAAACCCAGCAATCTCCAATCTTTCCTATTTTCTGCCTTCCTCTTAGTCTCCGCATATGATCCACATATCCTAATGTCGTCTGTTATTCTTTTCAACCAGAGACCCAACCAAATCCTTTTTCTCTTTCTAATCAGTTTCCGCATCATTCTTTCTTCACTCACTTTTTCAAACACAATTTTATTTCTTATTCTGTCTGTCCACTTCACACGCACCGTTCTTCACCACATCCACATTTCAAATGCTTCAATTCGTTTCTCTTCATTTCGTCGTAATGTCCATGTTCCTTCCCCATACAATGCCACTCTCCACACAAAGCACTTCACTAGTCTCTTTCTTAGTTCTTTTTCCAGAGGTCCGCAGAATATCCTTCTTCTTCTATTAAAAGCTTCCTTTGTTCATGTTTGCAGTTTTTCTTGGGAAGGATAGGCCTAAATGCGGTAACATCCCGTTGCTTTCCGCATACCACTATCTCTTTCGCATCTTATTAAATTCCAGGGGACCCTAGCGTGGAGATGAGGAGAGTGGATTTGACTAATTTGGCCCTCTGGACTTCACCGAAAGTCATGGCAAGGGTTAAATATTAATTCTATCAGGATGTTTTACCCGATCAGAGACCGGGAAATCTCAATTAGCCTTTGTCCCCCGCATCCTGGACTAGCTTCTACGAATCATCAGAAAATCTTAGAGTGTGATTGGGCCAATTTTTCCGAAAATGTTTCCACATTTTTGCCCTCGTAGCTCAGCGGACGAACGTCGAAATTTAGATGTCAACGTCTCAGGTTCAATTCCTCGTTACTCCTTTTCATTTTATTGTGGTTCAAGATAGTGTAATGTAATAATACAAAAAGAAAAACTAATACCAGTATTATGCAACTGGATTTTTCCAAACCTAATATTCAATTTATGTTATTTATATCGCTAAAGAACGATTACAATATAAATAACTTGAATATTATTTATACAGTATCACTACAGAACGATAACAGAATATAAATGATAAATATCGGTTTGTTTAATTGATATAACATATTATATAATACTTATTTAATTATCTAAATAAAATAACCTATTTTACAAAGAAAGATTGTTATTTGTGTTATAATAATTACTTATATAAAATACAGATTATTTATATTGCGAAAGAACAATAACAATATAAATAACTTGAATATTATTTTATAATGCTAATGAAGGAAAACAGAATATAAATGATAACTTGAATATTATCTATATCGCTAAAGAATGATAACAATATAAAAAACGTGAATATTATTCATATCGGAATTTCACAGATTTATTACAGATGTATTTAAGAAATTGTAGAAGAATAGTAATTAGTAACAGTGTCCTATTTATTCTTCTTGGAGCCAAATTTGTAACTTTTAAAAGTGTGGTTACTATGTTGAAGTGTATGTGTTGTAACGGATGCTTGATTTGTTATGTATGCGAATCAGTTATGTGATGCTTGATGTCGTCGCAATTTTGTAATTATAGTTTTATTGTGTTTGTGTGACTATTGTGTATTAATTTATTATGTATGGTACGGAAAGCTGCGTATTTGTGTTACAGAAGTGTTACGTATGTGTGTTGTTAATGTTTTTGTATGTTTCAAATTGATACCCGATATTTATTTTGCAATCGCAATGCCTAATTTACGGTTTGTTTATGTTTTGTTTACATCGCGTAAGCTAATTTAATTTTCTTTTCTATTTCTCTTTATGCTTATCTTTTTTGTGTGTGAAACTATAGCCCTAACATACATATGAAGAGTCCAGGGGAAAAAGGGGGGATGTCCACTTTTAGGCAAAATTCAGATTTCCATTCACTTATATACTTCATATGAAGTGTTTTCATTCTACACTTAGATAAGGGGAAGAAAGTTCTCAGTTACCGAATAACTGCAGGTTAAATATTCCTTGTACAGGGAAAGAAGGGGGCATTTCCATGTCGAACAGTGAAAGAAGGGGGTCATACAATCAATTTTTCATTTTTTCTTGCTATTGGATTGAATATTATAGCTTTTGAAATCACAATCCATTGTTCACAATATTCACTAATAAATTTAGCTTCAACAAAGGAATTGTTATTATTCATGTTAGTTTTACTAGAGCAACTGAAGTGCAAACATGTGTGACTCTGTATCAGAATCTCTTTGTATCAATACAAAAAAGAGGAAGAAGTTTGGACCTGTTAATGATGCTTTCAAGAAGTTAAGAGCCTAAAGTTTTGAAGCCGGTAAAGAATGTTACTGCAGAAACATATGTTTTGAAAAACTACAAGTCTTTGATATTCAGAAAATAATACATGACTTTAATGCACTGGCTGATTGGAATGCACAAAGTTCTCACCTTGCTGGCCTCATCACTGTTCAACTAATATTACGAAGAAAGAGCAGGAAGAATGAAGATGATGCTCAAGACGGAAGAATTGGTAATTTTGTTGTGTGTCAGAAATTCTTCTTATCTGTCCATGGAATAACGAAGAAGAGACTACAAACAATTCGGCGTTCTTTGAAATTTTCTGGATTAGCACCTACTGATGACAGGAGAAAATATGGAAATCGTCCTCACAAACTATCCACAGGTACACATGAGGAAGTCATTGAGCATATTAAATCTTTCAAAGGTCGTTCAAGTCATTACTCAATGGAGAAAACTTCTAAAATTTATCTTCCTGAAACCCTCAATGTAAAGAGATTGTAGGCCTATAACGAACATTCTGAGACTTATGAAACTTATAGAACTATTCTCCACTGAGTTCAACATATCATTTAGGTACCCAAGATGTGACATGTGCAGTACTTGCGATGAATGTGCAGCCAAGTTAAAAGGATTAAGTACTGAGTTGTTAAAGCTTGCCCATAAGAAATACAACCAGGAAGAATGAGATTGAACAGGAAATAAAGCATTTAGAAGTTCAAAACAAAGTACATCTTGCAAAGGCACAAACATTTTATCAGCGTAAGAATAAATCTAAAAACAGGTGCAGGAAATTAGAAGAAGTTGAGAGCTTAGTGATGGACTACCAGAAGAATCTGCCAACACCAAACATCTCATTAAACATTGTATGTTATAAGCGCCAATTATCTTTTTATTCATTTAATATGCACGAATTGTCTGATTCTAAATCAGTTTTCTATACTTACACAGAAAAAAAAAACTGGAAAAAATGGTGCTAATGAAGTAATTTCATTCTTGGTTCACTATTGCGAATTTGAATTATCTTCTAACGTTCGCCACCTAGAAATGTTCTGTGACTGCTGTAGTGGTCAAAACAAGAATTATACAGTAGTGGGATATCTCCATTACATGGTGCATGAGAAAAAGAGGTTCAGTTCAATTCATGTCACATTCCCTATTCGGGGACATTCTTCCATGGAATGTGACAAGAATATGGGACTTGTAAACACAATATCAATAACAGAATTCCTGACGACTGGAATAATATAATCAGATGTGCCAGAACAAAGCCCCACCCATCATTTCAAGTCAATGAAGTCGATAATTCCATGATTCGAGATTGGACTACATTCTTGGAATAATTTTAACTGAAGGAATGTCCATTCCAATCAAGGCCAGTGAGGGAACTGCGAATAGAAGAGAAGCATCCAAGAATGGTGATTCATAGGGATACTTACAACGATGCCTGGTATTCTTCTGTGATTCGACCTCCACTTAGAAAACGGCCAGTGAATGTAGACTTATTGAATGGAGAATTCTTGTATTCAGACAGAGCATATGAAGGTTTTATTTACTTGGTTATTTAACGACGCTGTATCAACTACGAAGTTATTTAGCGTCGATGGAATTGGTGATAGTGAGATGATCTTTGGCGATGAGGTCGAGGATTCGCCATAGATTACCTGATATTTGCCTTACGATTGCAGAAAACTTCGGAAAAAACCCAAAAAGGTAATCAGCTTAAGTGGGAATCGAACCTGCTCCCGAGCACAACTCCGGATCGGCAGGCAAGTGTCTAAAGCCTTGGTTTTTCTGAACCGACGCATGCGACGTGCGAGGAGCGAGACGGGCCTCGTACCACGCACTTCGTATGCATCAGTTCAGAAAAACCAAGGCTTTAGCCGACAGAGCTATGCCGGTGGCTGCATATGAAGGTGGGATTATATTTTTACAAAATCAATTTTAAATAGGCCTTCTTATTAATTTATTATATTATTAATATAATATTATACTGTATTATTTTAGAGAAATTGCTGATATCACAAGAGAAGTGGCAGAAATTGAAAGAATTAAAGGTGTTATGTGGACCAAACGCTCAAAAGTTCTACCCATAGTTCACTAAAAGTGGCTGTGCATGAACAGAAACAAACTGAAAGAGAACCAATTACTCGGTGTTATGAAGTGCTAATTTTATATTTTATTTTGTCCATTGATTTTATAGTTAACTAATATTCTGCTCTTTTTCTACGGTATTTTTAATGCCATTATAGGAGTAGGACCCCCTTTATTCACTTTTTTAGTTGCCAGGGCCCCATTTTTCCCCTGTATGAGGTTACATCAAAACAGATTTTTAATTACTGTAGTCATAATACTCCAGTGTTGTGCATCACACGTTGTATACTGGTAGAATATATATCAATAAATGTCACAAAATAAAATGGAGGTATTAGTCAGTATTATTTTCGGAATGATAGAGTTTCAAACTTTAAAATTGATTTCCTGAAAATTGTTTAAAAGTGGACATCCCCCCTTTTTCCCCTGGACTCTTCATATGTAAAATAGGGCTAACCACCATTGGAGATACAATAATAATAATTGTTATTCATATCGTTATAAAACGATAACAGAATACAAATGATGACTTGAATTTTATTCATATCTCTAAAGAACGAAAACAAAATATAAATAACGTGATATCCATAAAGAATGATAACTGAATATAAATGATAATTTGAATAGCATTTACATCGCTAAAGAACGATTAAAAAATGAAATGAAAACTTGAAGAAGGCCCGAACCCACAACCTTTGAATCATTAAACAAGCACTCTACCGCCGGCCTACGAGGCGCAGACATGGAAGACGTTCATAGTTCAGGAACTGCTTGTACAAGCACATGCATCGTGTAACATCGCCGCGACCCGAAGTGGACTTTGAAAATATTCGCTGTTCACGAGTGCGGCCACTTTTTTTTTTTGACAGCTGTACATCTCTTTTTTTGACTACACTTATAAAACGTAATAAAATACAATCCCTAAATGTTGAAAATTTACTGGCTAATAACCATTTAATTATAACGAATTTTTCAGTTATTGGCCACCCCGGCCAATAACTGTAATTTTAAAATAATTTTAAAAATCAATTATTTTCCTTCATTTAACTTATTAAATGCCACTATTTCACTAATATTTTTATTTCGAGTCCATTAAATGTGTGCATAGTTATTAGCCTCGTGGCCAATAACTGTCTTAATGGGTGGCCAATAACTATTCTTATTTATTTTATACCCTGGTAAGGTTATTTTTAAGATTCCAAAATGGGCTGACTATAAGCCAAAGGCGATGAAAGTAACATTGGAAGAATTGGATAATCACAGGACTTCACTTAGAGTCATTGCTAAAAAGTATGGTGTTCCTAAGGCAACCCTTAAAATCAAAATAAAGAATGCCAAAACGGAAAGGTGATTTGAATCTTACAGCTTGGGAGGAAATTGATGAGTGTTCTGAAAATGTCATTTCATATCGAACGCTGGATGCAAACAAGTCTACAGGGTTGTTTCCAATCTCTGAAACGAATTTGAATGACGTCATGTGCGTCAGGAGTCACACGACAGCTGAACTGTGGCGCGAGATGACAAACCAGTAGTGAGTGATCTCATAGAGTGCACGGCGAATCTCAGCAGAAATTCCCAAGAAAATCGAACCTTTTTGGGAGGGGTACATAACTCTTTCCGATGCCAAATACAGTTAAGTGAAAATAAAAGAAGCTTGCAATAAACGAGGTTTCGTTATTTCCAAGAAAGACATCTTCTGCATACTTAATAAGATTGGTAAAGCCCGAATGGAATTAATTTGTATCATCTCGTGGGGTGCGGCGACTTATGACAGGGGGGGGGGGGGTGGATTTGCTTGCTTTTTCCACTCTGGAATTAGTCCCATCCGAGCTTTGCCAGTCTTATTAAGTACACATAAAATGTCTTTCTTTTAAATAATGAAACCATGGTTTTTGCAGGCTCCTATGATTTTCATGTAACTGTACTTGGCATCGGAAAGAGTTGTTATGTACACCTCCCAGAAAGATTAAATTTTCTTGGGCGTTGCTACTGTAATACACCGTGCACTCTGATTATGAAATCACTCACTACTGGTCTGTCACCTCTCGCTGCAATCTAGCTGTCGGTGTGATTCCTGACTCACATGACGTCATTCAAATTCGTTATCAGAGATCGGAAACACCCCTGTACTCAACAAGAAGTTTTGGCTGACAATATTGACAATTACACCTATTATAAAGTGCAAGAGATGAACCCCAGTATGTGACTCTCCATGACAATTTTTTATATTGTATTTTTTGTTGGCTATTTAACAACGCTGTATAAACTATTAGGTTATTCAGCGTCGATGTGATTGGTGATAGCGAGATGGTTTTTGACGAGATGAGGCCTAGGATTCGCCATAGTTTACCTCACATTTTCCTTACAGTTGGGGAAAACCTCGGAAAAACTCAACCAAATGATCATCTCAAGCGGGAACGAACCCACGCCAGGACACAAGACAGGATCAGCAAGAAATTGCCTCAGCCGACTGAGCTATGCCAGTGGCCGACTCCCCATGACAATACAGTACATCAACAAGTGTGAATGCAGGTTGAAGTAGTTAACATTCTGGTTGTGGTAACATATGTAAGTGAGAACCACCAGCGTAGCTCGGTCAGTTAAGGCGCTTGCCTGCCGATCTGGAGTTGTGTTCGGGCGCGGGTTCGATTCCTGGTCGAATTTTTTCCGAGGTTTTCCCCAACCGTAAGGGAAATGTCAGGTAATCTATGGCGAATCCTCGGCCTCATCTCGCCAAATATCATCTCGCTATCACAAATCCCATCGACGCTAAATAACCTTGTAGTTGACAGAGCGTCGTTAAGTAACCAAGTAAAAATAACATAAGTGAGAAAATATCTTCCATGCTCAAAAGAGTCAAGAATACATCAATTGGCAAGTTTCTGGTGTGGCCAGACACACCTAAAGGGAAGGCAAACATGATATAGAAAGATTGCCGTTTTCGATAATACCACAGATCTACCAGGATATGCACAGAAAGAAGCGCGAACAGAAAGTTGTCAAGAAAAGAAAAAAAGAGAGAGAAAACGTTAAGTTGCGAAAGAAAGGGAAAACACAAATGACAAAACGAACAATCTTCAGAGAATTGCAAAATTAATCAAGTCCGATTTGTGACATTTGCAAGAAGCTTTCAGTGAAATTTGATGTGAAGATTGTAAGGAGGTATTTTATGTAAATTATATTTCACGTAAACACAGACAACACATTCCCGAAAAAGATGGTGATATCTCCCTATGTCACTCATTTTTATAAAGGAGAAGATTCACATAACAGTATGGGCCTTAAGGGTAGTTCGGAGGATGATGATTACCTTGAAGGACTTTATAAACTAGCAACATATAAATAAGTATCTGTACACTAAAGAGACATGTGGATTTATATTTTACATAAAACTGGTATTAGGGCAGTGCAATGCATGTGTAAATAATTAATAGGAATAATATTGGCAGCCAAAACAAAAATAAATGTCTGTTACAGTTGATAATTGTGAAGTGGCCAATAACTATGCAGTCAGTGGCCAATAACTGTCAAGAAGTGGCCAATAACTATAATTTCGCACACATTAATTTTATTTGCTCACTAGTATCACACAGTATTATTGATTCCATTTTTGTAACAGTGATTTGAATAAAGAAATTATTGACAATTACAGCTGCACAAATAGTTCCTTCTTACAATATAATGCATTGAAATCCTCGACTTTCAAACATAAAATTTTCCTTAAGTGGCCAATAACTGTATGGTTTACCTTACCAACAACGAAAAAAAAAAAAAAAGGTTTCCACATATTATTGTTGTTGAGTCAATTGTGCGAAGACAGGTCTGTGAACCTCAAGTGATACCGAGAAGGCACTACTTATTAAACACTTAAAACGGCAAAACGTGGAATTCGCTCAATTTGTCGCCAAATGATTATCAGGAACTCCAGAGAAGTCGTTGGTAGCTATTTCGCAATTTTTGTCATTAGATGCACCACTGCCATCGTGATCTAGACCAGGCCGTAACGCAGGTTGTGTGACGTCACTTGATGAGTCGGGCTTTTCTATTTGAGTATACAGAGCTGAGTGAAATATATTACTTTAATGCGTGTCGGCGCTCAATTTTATTTAGTGTAATGTGTGTATAAGACCCCTTCACACTTCTTATTGCATAATATGTTGCAGAAATAATTACAAAACTGTGTTATGTTAATGTGAACGGAGTTTTACATGGTAACATAACCTGGTTGCATCAACATTTTAAGTTTGGAATGGAAGCTATTTTGAGATTTAATAAAGAAGAATTATTTATATTGTGATTTTAATTTAGCACATCTACCTTCCTTACTTGTAGGTACAAAATTTACCACAGTCCCTCCTATGAAATTAGTGTATGTACAGTTGTGTGTTAATCTGGTAGGTTAGATAAATACAATTCATTACAACTCAGTATAGTAGGGAACAAATAAATAATACAATTAAATTTTTATTCAATGTAATATGTGCATAAGTGTCATTTATGTGTTGCATAATGTGGCAGGAATAATAAATAAAACTGTTATTTTTATGTGAAGAGAATTTACCATGTTAACATAACCTACCTGCGTCATCATTTTAGGCTTAAGTTGAGAACGATAACAGTTTTGAGATTTAATAAAGAAGAATATATTTTTAGGATAAACTTCAGAACACGGTTACCGTCCTTACTTATAGGTAGAAAATTCACCACAGTCCCTCCTATGAAATGTACATATGTTATATTACTTAGTAGCGCTGAGGTATAGTTCCGGTAATTTCTGAACTGAAAACAGTTGAATTTATTTTTTGTCGAGATGCGTTTGATCCTATAAGCAAGGCATATTAAAATCCTGAACGAACCGAACTAATTTGTATATGCAAGATGTATGAATACGAAGGGAACTACCTCAGCGCTAGTTTAGCCCTAGTAACATATTAAACTAATCAGACTTCAGACTGGAGTACCGTCTGAAACGAATAAATACAATTGAAGTGTAGACAAATTGCATTTATGAGTTATACGTAGCGTTATGCTTAATTATAATGCATAATTGCGAATATGGAAATAAGGCAAGTACTGATGGAATAAACATAACCTATAACTTCAACACATTAAAATATGATTGCGATGCAACTGAAAATTGTTGAAACGTGCATAAATGAATGTGCAAGAATTTCGTAATGAAGCATGAGTGCTTTATTTCAACTAATTACAATTCTAGATACTGTAACAGTAATGAAAACTATAGGGTATAATTTTTCGTAATATACTAACTATATGTATCTCGTTTTTAGTTCAAATTGTGTATATTATCAAACGTCGTATTATTTACTCGTATAATGTAGGTTATTCACAAATAAAAAGGGCGCAATAATTTAAATTTAATAAGACAAATACGGTAAACTAGCAATAATGGATTAGACAAGAGTAACATCGGTAACGCTGCACTTAGGCCCAATCACAACTTACTTTACATGCCAGTCAATGTTTCACTTTCACGTATATATTATTACACATATTTAGCCTACTGTTTATAAGACCAAAATTTCACTTAACCACATTAGGGCGCAATATTTAATCGAAATAAATGCAGGTATTACACATACGAACTTTGCCTGCAACAACGTAATTTTCACACCAAAAATAATATTATACCTTAAATTGCAAGTAAATTGTGTCTCAAGTGTCTCACAATCACAGTTTAAAATTTTACTGACGCAATTACACTGCATTTCAGAGAAATATATGTTATTCTTCATGCACTGCAACTAATTCATATGGTTGAAAGACCGCCTTTCGCGATCAGCTGTTAAGCGAGTCACGTGGTCTGCCTTACGGCCTGTATTAGATCACGATGGCAGTGGATGCACACCCAAAACCGCTAAAAAGCGACTTGTCGCTGAAGTTGGCAACACTGAACTTCGTCCTTCGATAATATTCAACAAATTTCAACTGTCGATATAAATTCATCGTTTCATGTAGCCTAATTTGCAAATGATTTGAATTTCAATTTTACGAACGATATCCATATGGGTTAATGTTAATAGTTTTATTACTTCAAAACAGCACACTGACAATTCAATGAAGACAGCAAATCAGATAAAGGCGAGTACTAAAATTAACATTATCTATATTTGTGTATTAATGCTTTCTCTACCTGCAAAGACGATATCCATTGATATGGCCGGGGGCTTATAGCGGGAGGCAAGCCCTCCGCTGCCTCCCCAAAATACCTTCGCCATAACCTTTCTATATTATTCCTGAACCGTCAAAAACCAGCATAATGTATAACAAATATGATAACAGTATTAGAGTTAACAGTAATGCCTACGAGATGTAAGAGTACTTAAAAAGTGACAATATGAACAGCTGGCGTCTTCTGCGTAATTACCATACCCCCGCTCCGGTGTTGTGCACTTAAGCCGAAAACAGAACTAGTATAGATAAACTGATAATTCAGGTCTACAATTTTCGGGATTCATTTACTATAGGATATGGCTTAATTTGGTCAAGTTGGACAAACTATGGCGTCACAATATGGCGCCAATGACGTCACAAAGCAGTGACGTCACAATATGGCCGATGTAAACCAAAACAATAATTAAATAAAACTATCTAAAAAAATTAAAAAACAAATTGACGATATCCCATTCTACAATATAACCCACCGCTCTTATCCAAAATACGATATCACCAAAACAATTCACGATATCCCATACTGAAAGAGCCCATCCGCTCTTATCCAAAATACGATATCGCCAAAACAATCCACGATATCCCATTCTGGAACAGAGCCCATCCGCTCTTATCCAAAATAGGATATCAGCAAAACAATATCACAATATCCCGTTCTGAAATCTAACCCATCCGCTGTTATCCAAAATACGATATCACCAATACAATTCACGATATCCCATTACGGAATATAACCCATCCACTCTTATCCAAAATACGATATCACCAAAACAATTCACGATATCCCATACTGGTACAGAGCCTCTCCGCTCTTATCCAAAATAGGATATCAGCAAACCAATATCACAACATCCCATTCTGAAATATAACCCATCCGCTCTTATCCAAAATACGATATCACCAAATCAATTACAAACATCCCATTCTCGAATATAACGCACCCCCTTTTATCCAGAATAGAATATCAGCAAAACAATTTCAAAACATATATTCATCTCATGTCACTAAAATATCACCTCAACGATCATCGGGACTCCCGATACCCCGCTTTTTGCATCATGTGCTACACGTCGGATTATCGCTTCTATTGGTGATATCGTATTTTGGATAAGAGCGCAATTTTGAACCCCAAATAAAAACATTAAAAAGAAACAACGATCAGATCCACACACACACACACACACCCATATATACAAAACCAACAAAAATAAAAACATATCTACAATAAATAAATTACACGTTATCCTAGATACATAATTACTACCCTAGCAAACGAAAACCCATCCTTATAAAAAACAAATAAAACGCTCACCATCCTAACCTTCTTTTTATCCTCTCAGATCCAAACACATCCTTAACCCGTACGCCATTCAAACCTCATGAATACCAACACGAACAATATATACAAATCTACCAACCTAACCACTGCCATTCAAAAAGTGACGTCATAATATCATTTCACTCCATTCTACAATCTAGCCAACATAAATTCTCATAAAAACAATAACGATATCCTATAATCAAGTAAACCCCAATTTTCTTGATCTCTTGTCAGTCTCGCAAATGTCGGGTTTAACTTCAGTGCGATCTAAGGCTAGGCTACAGTGTGTTTACGAATAGCACAATACAACATACGTAATCTATGTAGCAAACACCGGTAGGCCTACATGGAATCCATCAGTTTGCGCCAAGATCCCAAAGCTCTGATCAGAGGGCAACACTGTAATTAACTGTCACCCGGAGGCTGACCGTACAGTACACGTGTTTGTGCTAATGCCGATTTTCAATGTATATTAATGTTACAATATAAGTGTGTGTCGATGGAATTATGTTTGCGGTCGTACCAAACGTTAATTGTTGATGTATTATAAATTAAATGCGTGTTGGTGATAAAAAAAACAAGACAATAAATGAAAATAAAATGGTTGCAGTCTTTGGGAATTTTTACGGTTATGGATGACAAAGTAATTGACTATTCTATTAAATATTAAATATTGTATAACCACGTTTTTATATTCTTATTTGTGGTTTGTGTGTATCAGAATTCTAGTCAAATTGTTGGGTCTAACCTGCTATATCAATAAAGTTACGCCATTGGTTTTCAAAGTCATTGTAAACAGCTGTTTTGTGATCCCATAAATGTTGCAGTTTTGTTGAAGATTCGGAATGCCTGCTATACGTCAGAACTATCTATAATTTGTAGATGCATATAATCACTTTGTTGGTTTGGTCAATGTTACTTATGTCCCGCCCACAATAGAGACATAGGCCAATTTTACACATATTTAGTATAACTTGTTGCTTCTTTGACAGGTTGGGTTTGGTTAGTTTAGGTTTTTGTTATAGCCTACCTTGCATATACGATTATAGCGCAACATTGGCAGTGATAAAAGTGAAATACTCGTTCAGTGGGCGTTGGATACTCTACATTCACCATTTATAGAAAAGCACGACATAATCACATGAAATTAAAAATGCATATGATATCCTACACCTTTCATGTCAGAGGTGAAACAACATTAAGCGGTAAAACATTGTCAATTTACTAGCCACATAATGGTTAATTGATTGGAATAGGGTATTGCGAAAGTACGTCATTATTTTATTTATTTTTGGTACAAGTAACATTTCTTTAAGTATTTATTTATTTTCCCTTGTACCATCAATAAAAAAAACATGTTTTTATTTTTTTTTTTAATTATAAGTGTAGTTGCTACGACACATAGGCACACAGCACTTTCTAGGCATCTGAAATATTTGTAGAAAAACACGATAGATAATCGCATAAGATAATATTAAAATATATCCTAAACCTTTCACAGATGAAACCCCATTAAGTCGCAAAACATTGTCAATTTGCTAGCCACAAATTTGTAAACTGAATGGAACTTAAGAATACTGCATAGGAACTTACGTCTTTATTGCATTATTGATTTTATTATTTTCGGTGCAAGGAATATCTTTTTTATTTATTTAATTACCTTCGTACTATCAATTAAAACATGTTTTTTTTTGTAATTATTTTAAGTGGCAGCCTTTGTATGTAAGTAGCCTACTTACGCCGTATTTTTAAGTATAGCTAATTGATTGCAATAAAACACTATTTTCGAACCCGTAATAATTTACATCACTACTCTGAATCTTGATCTTACCTTTATGCATGAAGTGATATTGAAAAAATACGCGTTACGTATAACGAAAGCAATGAGCAAACACAATATCACTCTAAAATCTCCCGCCTCCACTCTGCGTTGCCAAACCTACCCATGCCCCGGCTTGTAACTAAAGAAGGCTCTGCTCTGATCTGTTATATAGACTACATCGTTGCTTACGGGATTATACAAGCTGGCGCATAGCACGGTCAAGAGTAGGTCTCTGTGAGTCATGACAATTTCTGCCGCTAGGTTCGCCTCTCTGCCCTATGAAATGATGAATAGTACCATTACAAAGCATTGTGCATCGTGAAAATAGTTCGATTAATTGTGCATTACTGATTGAGTACGAATATTATAAATATGCCAAGCATATTACAGTGTTATTTGAAGTTTGTTCTGCTAAGTTATATTCTAAAATTGTCTGTGTTTTGCTATGTGAAGAACTCTGTACCAACAGGTCGTATCTTTATAGGTTAAGGTAAATGTCAAAGTTCTCTCATATAACAAGCAATGCTATGTTAAAAGTGGCGAATTGCATTTTCCGACTCTCGAATGATGTGACCCGAAATGTAAAATAATTTCATGCATTGTTTCACTTACCAAGCATTACTGATATAGGCCTAATGAAAATGTGAACGACGTGATGTAAACATTGAAGATAATGTTGTTACTGTTTTCACTTTCTCTTTTAGAAAATACCGACAAAAGTAATGAATTATCTTCATGCTGTACTTATTAGGTAATTAATGTGTATTTGTCTGTATTTTAGACCTGTGTATTGTTACGTAATTATCAGTGAATTAGGTTAGAGAACTTAACAAGGTTAGTATGAGATTAGGTAATGCACCTCAAACTGTAACTAATAATGGCTGCTGCCGAAATAGGCTGATGTGGTTATCGTGTGAAACAAATTATATCTGGAATATCTAGTTTTATTATATACGGATACCGTACGTAAAGTTTTTTTTTTTTTTTTTTTTTTTTTTTTGTTTTAGCATGTGTTTGTAATTTTGTGAGGTTATGTCTAGCCTAATTTCTTTTTATTCTTGTATCATTACCAATACATTAATTTATTTTATATTCATTTCAGGTGTTACATCTATGGTGGCAACTCTACTTATGTTAGGATATGAAGTAACAGTACATATTCAACTTCATCATTTGCTAAAAATTAAAGAAAACTGTATGTGTTCGACTCATTCCATCGTCATTTCTTCTTATGTATGTGAACCACGTTCGTTCTAAAAGTGCTACAATAAATGAACACTATAGACAACGTGATGGAACAATTTACAAGTTACTGTTAAAATGCTCAACATTTTCAAGTGGTGCTATACCCATTGCTTCAAAATGTACATACATATTTTTACATTTCTATAAGAGGTGTCATAAATTATTTCAGCATATTTGTAAATTCTTCAAAATTAATTCTTCTAATTAATACCATACAGTAATGAAATAATATAGCCTAGGCCTATATGTGATTTTATACTACCGGTATTGATGTTGATCTTGGTAAATTAATCCAATTTCACAGTGTTGTCTTTTGTATTGTGGTTCATAACAATTATAACAGTATGTACGTGGAAATGTTTTTAAAATAATACATTCTAGCTCATGGTTTTAAGTGGTCGTTTCAATGGGAGGTTATATTGGAAAGATGATCACAAATGGATAATTTACTGCAAGATACAAGAACTGAATATAAGTGAGTGTTCCGTTGAAAGTGAAAGTGAAAATGTCGTTTTACAAGAGCTAAGTAGGCGTACACGCACTAAAATACTACAGCGTTTACTATTACTATGCTCAATAGATTAATCAGTAGGCCTATAGAAATGTTTTCACCACTGCAAGAAAAAATCGCGCAATAATTATACTTCTCAGTTATTGTGACGTCCGTATTTTTTTTAAAAAGAGAGGGAAAAGTTAGGCCTTCTTGCAAATGCGTAATTATGAATTCAAGGAAATTAAAGATAATGCAGTACCTTAATTAGTTGCAATATCTTATTTAATAACAATATTAATAATATTAGGTGAAAAGGGTAGGCTATAGTGCGTATATGTAAGATGTCAAGTTAATTTATTTCCGGAAATGTTTGGTGTATGAACTGAAGTACAGAGCAGACAGTCCCTCAGTTTATATGTAATATGTTTTAATATCAAGAATGACAGCCTTTTATTGTAATATAATTGAGGAGTAGAAGTTTGGAAATTACGTCTATTGTCCATAAAATATTGTACGAAGCATTTAATAAGCAATGATGAGTCCTTTAAATGTCCCAAATGTCAATGTCTTTTAAGTGTTCTGCTATGAATATATAGGGCAGAACAGCGCTCCGAGCGGCGGAATTGGCATTACGAGGGAACCACTTCAGACTCGTTTTTCAAGCTCTATGCGCCAGCTTGTATAATCTCGTAAGCAACGGACTACATGTTGATTAAATAAAAGAATTAATAGTGCCTTCCGAATGTTTCCTGCATTTCAATAACTGGCCATTAATTGTGCAATTTATTTTACGAGGGAATGTGCGTAACGTGTATAAAGTTTACTTCTTGCATTGTGAGATAATTTCAATGTAGCTAATGCTATTTCAGGGGTATGTGTGGAGACTTCTTTCTTATTAACATTATTTTTATTCCAATTCCCATTCTCTTTTTCAAAAGATGTATTAGATTACGTCAGATTTAAATTATTTAATTCTAAGCACGCCATTATTCTTTCAGACATCAGAGGCAAAACTCCCCGTGGAAATGAGCTCGGGAAGGTAAATTATTAAAGAAAAGTGTTCCTTGTCAGTATTTATATAGCACAAAATGAAGAAAAATTAACGGAAAACAGAAGTTATAATTATATCAACTTACGTTCACCAGCTCTTCATGCGTCTCTACAACACGTCCAACACATGCCACGCTATATTTCAAATGACGGAGTGACGCTGGTCGTCTGCATTGTCTGCAATCTACAAACGGTCGTCTAAAACACAGATTACGTAAGTTGGGCGTGTTCTAAAGATGACCGATACAGCTCAATCTGATAAGCGAGGGCTTGATGTCAAAAAACACTAACTCCAAAATCACAACTTTACAGGATAGGTAGAAAACAGTAGGCCTATTGTGTACAATTTCTTCTTATTGCTTTAATTGAAGAGCTATATTGATGACATTTAAACCATACACATACAGGTATAGAATAAACCACAGTCTAATATATATAGTCACGAAGCTCTGTGCGCCAGCGTTTAGTTCCACTTTCAAGCGCTAGGTTAGTGTAATCGACCATATGCTAAGATAATAATGAGTATTGACCTAGATCATATATGTAACCAAAGAGTTTGTAATGGTAAGTATTACAAACTCTTTGTATGTAACAGATATGTCGGGGTTATAGGCTTTGAGGTTAACAACTTTTGTCAGGTTTACTACGCTGCCATCTAGTTGTTACATAAGGAGTCACGTCATAATACCCATTTGAATTGCATTAGCGACTGTGCTACCATCTCGTGTTCGCTTCTGGCGGACGGGTGGCGATCCTGGCGGTTCTCTTCAAAGTGCTGCCGATTTTAACGCAGCGAGGAGTTCGCTCCTGCGGAGCACGTGCGGACCACTTATGTTTCTTTAGTTGCTTCCTTCCTTTTTTTTTTTTTTTTTAGATAACTCTTGTGTGCCTTCCTTGCGCTTACTATTTACTTTGTGAAAACTTTTCGTCCTGGCTTTAAATCAGGGGAAAATAAACGTTCGTATCAACTCACGCCGTGAATAACACACTGTTTACGCTATATTGATGAATTATTCACATACTTATATATACAGTCACGAAGATTGAGTTGTGAGGGTGCTATATAAGAGCAATAGTCTGTGCTGGTACTATTTAGCATTGTCTGTAATGAGGCGATAGTAGCGATCCTAGTGGTTAGCAACTACCTATGGATGCATATTTACTATGTATTGAGCTTCGTCACTGTATATATTAGACTGTGTTTATATGTTTGTTTAACTCCGTATGCCCTAAATTTGCATTGAATAAACTTATAATATGAATAATATATTATATGTTTTTATATTTTACGTTTTTGAATGGAATCAATATCCGCACCTCCAGAGCCACCTACAGTTTCTCGGAGTGTACTCTCAGCCTGTCAAAGAGTATATGATATGACCAGTGTACTTTAAGATAGTCTTGTGAGAGTACATCTGACGTCATTTTACTATGACGTAATGGAACCGATTATTTGCGCATGCCCAATTTCCTCTGTTAAAAAATTACTTATTTTCGTGTATCGTCTCACAATCATACCTTTATGCGCCATCTTGCAGACTTGCCTTAATATATTGTGGGTTGGGTTTCAACATAGATATATGTTCCAATTTGAGGACGAAGTAACAGTATCTTTGTAGTTGTTGTTTATTAAGTTTGCGTGTGAGAGTGAGCGTTTCGAAAGATTCGAAAACATGATTATCTCAATAAGAAAAATGGAATCTGTATTAAAGTGCTTTTTGTTAAGTGTGTTATTTCTAGGATTTACAAACATCTTTTCTATTGCAGCAGGTAAGTATTAATATGTTGTCTTGGTTATTACTTTATTTATGAAAGAGAGAGCTGTACATATTTGGACTTCGCGTCTGTAAACATTTTGGTGCACCATCATTTTAAGCAAACATTTGAGATTCATTACTTCTGAGATTTAAGCGTGACCTATTAATGTTATAAATAAGGTTATGTGACTTTATTTTATTTTCAAGTGCAGGTAGGTATAATAATCTTTCACGTCTTGAAATATTGAGTTGTTAATGTCTTATGGATGTAAGTTATAAGCACTTGCTAAACCGGTTAAGGCTGCTTCGAAATCGGCGAAGTGGTTACTTTGTGAATCTAATTATATCCGGAATTAATATTGTCACAGTACTCTGTACTTGGCAATATGGCATTGAGAAGTAATGCCTATTTCTCAGCATTTATTTCTTGTACATTCAGATTACGAGACGTTTGTATTCATTTTTATAAATTCGGTTGTGTCGTTTTTCAACCGTTCATCATCTTCAGTTAAGACAGACGACACTACTCCATTTGTAATATTATATTTGACGGTAGTGTAGATTTAAGTGAAGCAGAGGTCGATTACTCTTTTCATAGCTTAGAATAGTTTCTTATGCACATTCTTTGATAATAATAAGCACAGTATCGCTGTTTGTATTAGGCCATAACATAAGGCTCAAGGAAAAATACTTTTCTTTTATAAAAACACTTGGCTTTTTTTTTAGACTAATGTTTTCCGTGGACAAGATATAGATAGGCCTACGGTAGGCTTAATTCGTCAGAAACGTTTCACCCAAGAAGACACAGTTTTCGTTTGTTTCATTGGTTTCTGTGAGATGTAGGCCTATATAGTCCTATAGGTACAGTGGTAATCATGCTGTTTTAGTTTGCAACAAGAAATATACTTTCAACATAAAAAATCGTTATTTGCATCTAAGTTATATTCAGGAAAATCTGAAAGACTGATGGAACTAAGCTCTTTCTGAGGTGTCGAATGTGCATTCTGTAGGCTGCTGCACTGTTCTTTCAGATTATGGGCTATATTCTAATGCACTGTTGTAACTCCCCACTTATTACTAATTACCATAACATGCAAGAGGTTCAGGGCGAATTACTAGAGAAATTGTTTGTTTCCCTAGTACTGTGTTATATTTCTAATAAGTGATTGGAGGAGCCAGTATTAGAATAATAGGCCTAGGTAAGTATCGAACGATTTTTATGTTGATACTATTTCTGGTTGCAAGCTAAAACCACGTGTTTATTACTATAGGTAGGCCTATACATCTCACAGAAGCAAGGTAAGCAAAAGATAATTGTATCTTCTTGGGTATAACTTTTCCGGAGAACTACCCAAAAATAGAAGCAATAATTGGTGTTTTACCGTGTACCACATTTATGGTGAAACGGTTTAAAGTAAGTTACAAGTGCTTCGAAATGACTGTAAAGGTAAAGGTGTTTGTCCCAAAGCCAACTTCTGGAACACCTCTAAAAAGTGTCTTTCGTCCTCTGAATACATCATTGCCTTCAAGATGTCTTGCAACGTCATTGCAATGAGATCTGTTCCTGGCAGAACCTTCAGTACTACCCATTGTCGCCATCACGACTGCAGTGAGACTGAAACAATTTCGACCACATAGCCTACTGGGATTATGTAAGAAGGGGGACCTACTGCGTAGCAATAGACACCATCGAGCCTGTACGACAATTGCTGACCTGCTCAGAAACAGAGAATGGGAAATACATGAGGAGATTCATTGTACGTCTGAAAACAATAATGATGCAACAAAAATAATAGCAATACTAATAACAAAAACTCATCTATTTTATGTTGAAAACAGAGATGAACTTCACACATTTCATGAACACACTTTCCTTAAATGCAAGTCTCTAGACAGGTATTTTTCGACACTTTAAGGAGGAAAGATAGTGAACTGTATCGTCAAAATCAATTTCCGCCAAATTTCATGTTTATTACACACATTGGTGTGCGATTTCTTAATTCATATTTTATTAATTTTATATTACATATGTTCTCCAGATGCAATGGCCACAAAGTGTCAGGAAATTTCCCATAGCAAATTTCATATTGTGAAATGCTGAAAGAATTCCAGCATATTCTTGCATAGTTTTCATATTCACTTTCACAGATGCAGCTGAAAAGAAATAAGATCTCCTTAAGTATAAAAACTTGCAGAGTTTTCACAATAGCCTACTTCGATTTTTTTTTTTTCCTGTACTGTCTGCAGGTTTTCCAAAAAAACTAAATCTCTGAAAAAGGTGTACATAAGCTTTACTTTGGAATTACGGGTTTTTAAAAGCATTTTCTTCTCGTTCTTTAATCTTTTTTCACTTAGCACAACCACTTTCAGAACATTTCATTACTAATAAGTTAACAGGGAAGAATGTTAAAATAGTGAATATAATTTAATAACTGACAGTAGAATCACTGACACGATCACTTACATTTAAAAGTCGAAGGAATACTGTTGGACCATTTGATGGTGAAAGTCCATTGTAATAATTTTTTTTTTTTTTAATTTTATTAAATAGAATTTGATAACAATACTCATAAATTCATAAAGGAATGTTACATCTTTGGTATAATTTAATTTAATACTTATGTAAAAATGGTTATTGAAATATAAATTATTTTGCTCACAGATGCTAGCACAATATTGTCGAACAGGGAGGATAGAGAGGCAATCAATCAGTCTTCTTAAAATATCCAGCTGTTTGCTGACAACATAAAGTCCACTGTAGTCCATTGTAGTCTATTCAGTTTTTGTTTTTCACGAGAAATGAGGGGTATTTTGATTGATGTTCATTATAGATTCCTGCTGCTAGTTGCCAGGGTTGGGGTGTAGTCAATATATACTGCAGGGCCATGTCTTCTGCAACTGGTACTGATGATTTTAATTTACTTCTTTTGTGGTTTATGGATGGACAGTATAGAAGAATGTGTTCCAGATCTGCATCATGATTATTACACCACAGACAAATAGGATTATCAGAAATGTGAAATCGGTGTAGGTACAATGGAGTGACAATGTGACCTGTTCTGGTTCTTGTTAAAAATGTTTGAACATGTCTGGGCAAGTTTTTGTACATTTCCAGGTCATTTGGTTTCTTTTGTACACACTGTACAATTTTTCCTTTGTTAGAAGAGAGCCAATTGTTGATCCATAGGTTTGTAAAATGAGACTTTACTGAAGCAAAAACATTGGATAGAGATATCACTTGAAGAGGTCTTGGTTGCAAATGTGTTGCCTGTTTTGCAATATTATCGACTTTCTCATTTCCAGGTATACCACAATGACTAGGTATCCATTGAAATGTTATTTCCTTTTGGAGTTCTTTTAGTTTACTTAGTTGTTTCTGAATTGGAATAATTCTATGTGCATATAGGTTTGGTACATATTTAATTATATTAAATATAGTTGGAGTTGGTAAGTATGCAAATAGATTTGTCAGAAATTTGAGTAACACACTGAAGAGCAGCATCAATAGCTAGCAATTCAGTGTCAAGACTGGAGGAGGATGAACATAGTATGAAGTAACTTTCTTCCTATTTTGGTATATAATACCCTGCTCCTGATGTCCCATTATCAGGATTTACAGATCCAGCTGTATAAATTTGAAGGTAATTCTTATATGTGCTGCAGAGTAGTTCCATGGTTAAGAATGTATGGAGATTCATTTTTGGAATGATTTCCTGGGATTTGTATGCTATGTTCTGGAATCACCCATTTCCATGGAGCAATTTCGTTCACAACTGCAGTTTTAGCAATGAGTGTGTCTGTGATATAGATTGGTATTTCTTCTTTGTTTATTTTATAGAAATTATACAGGATATTATCTGACACAGTTTGAAGAACATCTGAAATCTGGATGAGGCTTGCAATTTTAAATGTATTTTTAGATCCTTTTGTAATACATAGTGTCTGATTGGCTGAATATTACATTCAATTTCTAGGGCAACAGTTGATGTGGGTTTTGGTACTCCTAGGCATAATCTTAAGACTGAGTTTTGAAGAAGAGCAATTTTTTGTAGAGAAGTTGCTGATGCTCCTCCCCATATTTCACATCCATAGGTCAATTTTGATCGTATATAAGCATTATAAAATAGACGCATTGTCGTGATATCTGATCCCCATTCCTTATTAGCTATGATCTTCAAGAGACTTAATCTGACACTGCAAAGCAACATTCGTTAAATGTTTTTTTCGTAAAAGTTTTTCATCAAAAATTAATACTAGGATCTTAGGAGTTGGATTGTACTGAATTTCTTGATTATTCAAATAAATGTGAGGTTTATAGTTTTTTAAGCTATATCTTCTTGTGAAGACAGTTTGTCTATCAGCACACCTAATGTGGTCTTCTTTTCTGTGAAACCTTTATAAATTTCTTGAGCAAAATATAATAGAGCTTCAGTTGTACCACATGATGGTCTAAAACCAAACTGATTTCGGCTTAAAAAGATTGAAAGTTTCAAGTCTCCAGGTTAATCTTCTAATCAGAGGAACTAAATAACATGCTGTTATGGATTTCATCCCCTCCTGTAGCAGAATTGTGTAGCTCTGATATTGCCAAGTTTATTTCGTCTGTGGTAAAAGCATTGTCTGTTATATCATTATGATGAAAAATGAGTTGAAATTTACTTGTAAGATATTGTTCTTCTTTGTTCATATATTTAGGCCATGATGAATTATTAGTCAGCCTTTGGGCATAGTGTGAATTTAAGAGTTCTGCCTTTTTAGCATTTCCTGTTTGATTACTATCTTTAAGGTGAGTGATGTATTCATCAACTCTTGCCTTCTATGGCTTTAAATCTTTTCCATACAGTTGTAGGCGGAATATTTGGGTTTAAGGACCCAACAAATTGCTGCCAGCTTGTTCTTTTGGCTTCAAGAATACTACTCCTGAGATTTGCCCTTGCTTTATTATATTTTATTTTGTCATCAATGTCCTCGTTTTCATCCATAAAAAAATAAATAAAATATTGCATGATTTTACATGAACTTGGATTAGGATTAAGCAATTGCAGACAATTACGAATGAAGTTCAATTTAAATGAAAGTCCAACATCAAAAATATGCATTGTTAAACTATCTGACAGTGACGAAGGTCAAAATAAGATTCAGCCTCAAATACAGAATTTTTTAATTGTGTATATTATAGATTACGCCTACAGAAAAGAATTTAGTAATGAGTGATTCCGATACAAATCAGTAGGAGCTAAGATTGAAAATTATGCAATGAGGGCATTAACGTGTACATATGGAGGACAGAGACTGGAATAACACCTTAAAGAGAATTATGACTACTATAATCATCACCGGATTTTCGTTTGTAGATAAATTGTTAAAGTGATCAGTTCTTTTATTCTTCCCATTCAGTTTTGTATCGCTGTATTTATCTGTCTACTTCTAGTTTTACACACTCTTTCATAACTGTGTAGTGTAGTTTGTGTGTTTTATTGTGTCTAGGCAATTCGGAAGTGTTGTATACAGGTAAACAAGTGGTTGTAGAAGGTGAATCTTTTACAATCACATGTGTAACCGATCTGTTTCAAAACATCAAATGGCAGAAGGATTTACGTCCCATTGTTGGTGATTTGGCAAAGCAATTCAATATTACTCTCCACCAAGACAAGTTCGAAATCATCTCTACTTTATCCACTTCGCATGCACAAACATCCCATTCTGGGAGCTACCGATGTGGTCCATTCTTGGAAAGTTACCACATCTATGTTTTGAGTGGTAAGATTCTTGTTTGTGTTTGGTGTGTTGCTTCTAATCTTTGTATTATGGCTGGGGTTGCCAGGCTTCCGAATTACTTGGGATTTCCGGCAAAAACTCCAGTACATCAAAAGTCACGAATTTAGTTGTTTTGGCTTACCGGTACTTTTATTACTACAGTTACAGCGGTAGTATTTAAGATTTGTGTATTCAACAATATTATAATCTTCAGAAACCTAAAGAAATACAAAATTTTGAAGTACAAGTTAATATGTCTGTCTTTATTATTTGAGAGCAAATCCTTTTTTTTTTTTTATGTAAACCTTAGCAGAATCAAGGTTGAAAGTTCTGAAGATGAAATGCATCACAAAGTCATCTGATTCTATGTGGCCTACATGAATTAAATATGACGTGAGTTTTGTATATGGCACATAGTAACAAGGCTAAATGTTTCAAAAACAGGCATGAAGAAACTTCTAAATTGCATATTGCACTTGATTACTACCTGTTATATTGATATATTTCTTATTTCTCTCTGTTCCATATATGTAGGCCTATTTTTCTGAAATTGTTTTCCGGACCTATATGGTCATCTGTTATGGCAGGCGGATATATTAATAAAAGTAACAAACTGATTGCGCAACGAAAGATTTTTGAACAATCACATGATTTCCTCATTTTTGTTGCTGTAAGAGGTGTAAATATACATTCTGTAGCTAAGTAGTATGTCTAATATTCGATATTATTGAAAACTCATTATCTAAAAGAATTGATGGCATTCTTTCATAGCAATATAAGCAGTCATTGCATATTCTTAAATATTTGTTCAAACACATCACTCCAGCTGACAGTCCTGTGAGATTTCTCTGCGTGATTTTTTTCCTGACAAAATTTCAACAAAGAAAATAAAAGTTTGACTTTAATGAGTCTACATGGCTTATCTGCTAAACCTTCTACTAATTGTATTATCCGACTGGGATTAGACCAAGTGGTCAAAAAAGATCTGGATATGAAATAAGAGTTGTTTCATTATGTTGTGTATAACCTGCTGTGTATCATATAAATCTCATGTCTACAGTGCCGACTCTGGTGTCATTCTGTTTCCAAACAGTCCATCTTTAACTTCTGTCTGGCTAATGTTCTGTAAATGTGTAATCTTGTATTTCTCTGATTGATTTAATAGTATCCAAAGTTTTATAAATTTATCTATTTTATTAGAAATATGTCATCAAATGCTAGATAATAGCCATATTAGTTCAAAGATAATAATAATAATAATAATAATAATTTACTTACAAATGGCTTTCAGAGAATCCACAGGTTCATTGCCTCCCTCACATAGCTCATCATCGCTCCGTCCTGAGCAAAATTAATCCAGCCCCTACCATCATATCTCACCTTCCTGAAATCCATTTTAATATTATCCTCCCATCTACGTCTCGACCTCCCCAGAGGTGTTTTTCCCTCAGGTCTTCCAACTAACACTTCATATACATTTCTGGATTTGCACATATGTGCTACATGCCTGTCTGTATCTAATGTCTGGATTTAAAATTCCTAATTGTGTTAGGTGAAGAATATAATGCATGCAGTTCTGCATTATATAACTTTCTCCATTCTCCTGTAACTTCATCCCTCTTAGCCCCAAATATTTTTCTGAGGACCTTATTCTAACACCCTTAACCTCTGTTCCTCTCTCAAAGTGAAAGTCTAAGTTTCACAACCAAACAGAGCAACCAGTAATATAACTGTTATATAAATTCTAACTATGCGGTTGTTCTGTATGGTTGTGGAACTTGGACACTTTTTGTGTTCTTTAGTTGTCAAATATATAATATCCTAATATTAAATTATCAAAACAAAGTTATAATTCAGCCATTAGAAATGAAGACATCCTACAAGAAGTCAGAAGGAAATCAGTATTGCAGTATATACACGATACCAAGATAACTGGCACAGTCATGTCAAACATATGCTTAAAATATAAATCTGGCGAATCTGATTATTTCAAATGGAATGACTCAACATTAATATTCTGATAGTTACAAACAGATAGGCTAGACTGATTAAGTGATTTAAGCATTCATAGTATCAATGATATTCATCATTCATTCTTCATTTAGGAAAGAAGTGTTTTCTTTGATGAAGTCATTAAAATTCGTGCATGGAAAACTCTGAACTAATTTCAATTTTAAACAATAAATAATAATCCGGGGTATGACAGTCCTTGAAGGGCCAAAGTTGATAAGCTAGAATGTATGGTCAATCATTATAGCTGCTTTTCGAAAGTAGATTTTGCTACCTATCTTAGCTTCACAATGCTGGGTGGACAGGCCGAAATTTCATGACAAAATTCTTTCCACATTAGGAATTTCACTAGCCTTATTCTATAATGCGATGCTGTGAAATGGGACAACTAGTTAGTGCAGTATTTCCTGGGAGACAGTAAACACAAATTCTGAAACTTTCTCAAAAGTGTTAGACTACCTTTTGTTTTATTTTCTTTTAATTCATTTGTTTAATACTTCATCACATAGATTTACAACTTTCTGTTATAGTCGGAGGCACCGATTTTGGCAGATGACCTCGATGACATTTCCAGTAGGCGAGCCAATATTGTTTGTGTAAGCTGCGAGAATGAGATGCGATAACATTCTGAGTCGTTCATATTTTCATAACAGCAGCTCATATCAATTATCCTTATTATGAAACACACCACGGTACAGTCCTACTCAAAGAATACCTTTAATAAATGTAAGTGACTTCCGTTCGCAATGATTTTACAATACGTCTCCTACATTTTCTAAATTAAATTAATTCTTAATTAAAAGGAAAAAGCATTGCATTGCGCATATGTGTGTGTGTGTGTGTGTATATATATATATATATATATATATATATATATATATATATATATATAAAATCCTACCCTTACCAGATCAGTATACAAGATCTGTCCAGTAATAATCTAGGGATCATCTACTGGTGGTGCGACAATTCAAGATAATAAAATTACGATTCTTCTTAAGAATCAAAATATAATTTGGTTAATTGGGTAAAATTGCATGCTGCGGAAGTTAGATTTATATAAGAGTATAATAAATAGGATTGTAATGGATATTACAAGGGCAATAATTTCTTCACATGCACATTGTGAATAGAACAGAGAAGAAAGCATTTTAAAATATTCGAAATCGTACAAAATATCGGAGAAACCAATTTTCCCTGCACAAATTGCACCAATTGAAAAATATAATTACCATTCACAATAAATACTGTATTTTATGGATTCTAAAAAGTTATTTATTAATCTAGAGATATTGGCTGATGACTATACTAAATTCCAGCACAACATTTATTCAGAATATGTAGAAATTACACTTTGGATTTTACTAAATGTATAGGCCTACTATCAAAAGGTGTTGCATACCCCCTTAAATACTGTACATGTGTTACCTGTGCGATATCCGATGTTTAATTTTTTTAAATATAATTCATAGTACTGAAACTGCCATATTGAATTCGCACAAATTATATTATTCGTAATTTTCGTCTCGAAAACCCCTAAGATATCTAATTTAATTTTTCACCCATTTTTGTCTCACTTTAGGGACAAAGTCTGACTAAATAATACCTTATTCGTATTCTGTGATCGCAAAGATCCCCAGATATCGACTTTCATCGAGATCGGATGACATGAGATTTCTCACTCCCTTCTGCCTTTTCATCAGTACCTTAGGATATGGTATTTAAAAAATCTAAGAATGTTTAACCAATATTGTAGAGAGTAACCTTCATTTTAAATGTTACATCTCTAGTTAAATATAGTTTAGTGAATTTTTAAAATCGTCGACTTCTTTCTCTCTCCTCTCTACTCGGAAGTAAAAAAAAAAAAAAAACTGAAGTTATTTCAAGGGAGTAGCCTACATGAAATTGAATTTTTTTACTTTTCTTATACATTTTAGAAACAATTCTGAGAGATGAGATGAATAGTCTAACCCAATTTTATGAGTGAATCTTTGTTTTAAATTTAAAGGCTGCACGTCTGCTGGTTAAAAAAAATAAATCAGTATAATTATTTTGATCATTACTGCCTCCCATTTTCCATCCCTTAATGTTCGTATTTAGTAAAACTCAGTCTTATCTATTGACTAAGGATTAACATATTTCCATATACATATATAGAACAAATTATATTTCCATTTCGTACAATATTCTGGTCAAGAGACATAATCATATACTTTGTCTTTTCGGGATTTACTACCAAACCTATCGCTTTATTTGCTTCAAGTAAAATTTCCGTGTTTTCCCTAATCGTTTGTGGAGTTTTTCCTAACATATTCACGTCATCCGCATAGACAAAAAGCTGATGTAACCCGTTAAATTCCAAACCCTCTCTGTTATCCTGAATTTTCCTAATGGCATATTCTAGAGCGAAGTTAAAAAGTAAAAGTGATAGCCCGCAGTGAATTGGAAAAGCATCAGATAGAAACTGGCCTATACGGACTCTGCTGTTCGTTGAGACACATTTTAATTAATCGAATAAGTTTCTTAGGAATACCAAAGACACATATAGACTACTGTTATATTTGTTTACTTTTTGGAGGTGACTGTGCACAGTTCAATAGAATACTCGGGCGTGCATGTTTACTCTTATGTCCTACCCATTCCACTGCGACAGAGATAACAGCTGATCTTGCAGCGGTGAGGACTCGCTCTCCAGATCACATTAGGAAAATCCATGTGCCAAAATCCCTGGCGCGACCTGTATGTGTAGGAGTCTCTTTCTTTTCCTTTCTCTTTTTCCACATTTTCTTGAGGAAAGATTCACGAGCATGATCTCATAAAGTTCAACAGTGTTGAAGGCAGCATTACGATTAGAAATTAATGAATTTATAAACTCAGCTGATTTCTCAACACTGTTCATAAACTGAACCTACTTGAATCAACACCCTGCAAATTCTCTTCTTGTAGTTCGAGGTGGATCATTCTATGCTAAACAGTACTATGACGAAAAACATAAACTCCAAATTTTCAAATCTAGCTTTCAGATAAAGCTCCCTTGAATAATTTCAAGGGAAAAAATTGTTCCAGGGCTGGGTATCGATCCCGGGACCTTTGGCTGAATGCACCAATGCTCTACCATCTGAGCTACTCAGGAACTTCACCCGACACCGTCTCAATTTTTCCCTTTATGTCCACATAACTCGAGTGGACTGACAAGATGACAGAAACCCACATTGAATGCACACAAACTCTGTGTGACTATCTAGATTTTCATATTATATACATTACTGGAGGTACGTTAACAGAAAACCACAATATTCAAGTCACACAGAGTTTGTGTGCACTCGATGTGGGTTTCTGGCATCTTGTTAGCCCACTCGAGTTATGTGGACATAAAGGGAAAAATTGAGATGGTGTCGGTTGAAGTTCCTGGGTAGCTCAGTTGGTACAGAATTGGTGCATTCAGCCAAAGGTCCTGGAATCAATACCTGGCTCTGGAACAATTTTTCCCTTGAAATTATTCAACTCCAAATTTGTTCATTTTTGTATATTCAACTTTATATACCGGTACCTAAAATATTAATTATGTGCAAAATTACGTATCTTTGAGCTAATGAAATGTTAGGGATAGTTAAAATACTATGATTTTAGTGCACGTACATATTTTCGAATAATTTTCATGGTCATAATACAAATCATAAATAAATATTAGTTGTCATTATAAAGTGCATGAATAGCCTTACCAACAACATTATTTTTAGAGCGGATTCGAAAATTATATAGTTTGAGAAACTAATTGAAGTATTTTTTTAAATGCGATAACTGAAAATCCAGAATTTAGAATGTAATGGAAAAAAAATACTTATCAATTATGTTTGTTAAACTATGAAAATTTCATGTTTGAGTATTTCATAATACGCTAGTTATAAATTAAACTAACTCATTAGACAGGGAACAATGCATTCCGCCATCACTACTGCATATCACTGCTGGGAGCAGCTCTGCATTGACACTCAGTATGAGTCACAAGTTTCATTTCAACTTGCTTCGGGAACTTTGGTTGATCTGAAGTAAGTTTTTATGGAAACTACAAAATAAATACTTCTTGTTCCAGAAACAGTTCTTAGGCTACTGTATCTCTCAAAATTTAAATTCTTTGTTTTTTCTTCACGTTCTTCATTAGAAGTAAATGCAATCACAATTCCCCGTACATTAGATTTTGCCCTCTCATAAAACTCTGGGAGTTGAGATCAGTGTTCTTGTAGGCTGGCATGTGCAACTAGTCACTCTATGCTGTCACAAGACCCTTTGTCATGACTCATTGCAAAAAATGCCATTTGGCTGGAACTCCAAAGTCGTACTCGTGATTTATTATATTTACGAAGTTTTTTTTGTTTTTGCATTGACCTACAGTTTTGTAACTAAAATAATAAATTTTTGGACTTTATTCTGTGTCTGTTTTAGATACAATAAGAAAAAGTGAACTGTTGCACTGTCACGAATTAAGTACTCTGAAATAAATGCCAATCAAATATATTTCAAGTCACTATCACCTGAATTCCAGTAATACAGGGTGATTCAGACCATCCGTAACAGTAATTTATTTTGGAAACTAGTGCTTGAAAATTTTCGAGACAAAAATATTTATAATTAAATCACATGTGAACTTTCACTAGAACTTGATTTCATCAATCAGCTCTAACAGGAAGTAGGTCAATGGCGTAACACTTTAAAATTTCAAATGAGAGTCGGGTCAAACAGAGTACCATTTGATAGAGCTTTTCAAAACAAACAACTTTCATAGGAAATGTTTGTATTAATTCCTACTCTGCCAGTCACTTGACCACGCCGAAGTATTAGGAGTCACTGACAGTGTTAGAAGAAGAGTACAGGTGTGTGCTGCTCAGAACAGCAGATAGTTTGAAAATTTATAAAAAATTAATGGAATTGTCAAGCCTTTCAGTAATATGCCAACATTAATTGTCTTGTTTAGATTTTCGTCTTGTAACATTTCTCAATATTGACGACATTGTCTTTTGTACGTTTTCTCATTGAGAGTAGGAATTGATTAAAACGTTTCCTACGAAAGTTGTTTGTTTTGAAGAGCTCTATCAAATGGTATCCTATTTGACCCGACTCCCATTTGAAATTTTAAAGTGATACGCCACTGACCCTAATTCCTGTTATGGTTGATTGATGAAATCAAGCTCAAGTGAAAGTTCACATGTAGTTTAGTTATAAATATTTTTGTCACGAAAATTTTCATGCACTAGTTTCTGAAATAAATGACTTACGAGTGATCCGAATTACCCATTGCCTTTTCGTACGTTTTCTCATTGAAAGAGTAGGAATTAATAAAAACCTTTCCTACGAAAGTTGTTTGTTTTGAAGATCTCTATCAAATGGTACCTTATTTGACCCCAACTCCCATTTGAAATTTAAAAGTGATACGCCACTGACCCTACTTCCTGTTAGAGCTGATTGATGAAATCAAGCTCAAGTGAAAGTTCACATGTGCTTTAGTTATAAATATTTTCGTCTCGAAAATTTTCATGCACTAGTTTCCGAAATAAATGACTGGTACGGGTGGTCTGAATCACCCTGTATAGTATAAGTAGGTGTTGCTCCAATGATAACCTTGTACTGTGTTCTGAATAATGGAACTGCACTTCTCTGAATAATCAGCAATGACGATAAATTCTCCCGGTTTTGTTCAATTTTTTAACTGTCTTCAATAAAGTGAATGGAGCTTTGCTATAATATTATAAAGTTTGAACTTCTTAGGGCCAAGAATAAAGTTACGAATGAAATTTTCAGAGTTGCTTTCACTAAAATCATATTGGCTCTATCTGTCATTGTCCATTTCTTGTAAATGTGTTTTTCAATTATATTTTTTTCTACATATTTTTCGTCATACAATATATAAGGTTTCTCACGCACATAACCGTGGAGGTGGAGCCAAAATATTAAATTGAGTCTATTAGTCCATTATGAATATTATTCAGCATCCACTCACAAAATGCGCCCTACATACAGGATCACCTGGTTGAAGAGTCTGTGTCTTAGTTTATTTTATATGGCTGTAACTTTAACAATTTAGTAGCTTTTTTCACAGAGCCACAAGAAATTCGTATTTGTGATTTTCTAGGAGAATGTTCCAATCTGACCATTGTCATCTGATGTTTCTTCTGTGAGAACCCTACTCTGTTTTGTTTCTTAGGCTGAAAACTTCCCGTTGCCTGAAATTTATTATGATTATACTCGTAGATTGTTGTATGTGATGAAATTTTTACACCTGGGAATTTTATTTCAAACCACCTTTATACTTAGCTGGCAGACTAGGTTAACACACATGAATCATAAATATATGCATTTTGTTTAGTAGTAAACATCTGAGTAGGCCTAGCCGTTTACACTTATTCACACTTTCACTTAAGAATACACCATATAATACAGTCGACTGACTCACTAATCTTGACACGAGCTAGGATGAACACTTGCATGCTTGCATCATCACCTCTGTCAACCTACTTTCCTCGCTGTGAATGCATCAGTGAAAAGCCTGTTGCTGTCCACACCTTATCTGATCACCCTGTAGATTCTCTCATAGCTCTGCTACAATTCCACCACATGGAGTAATGGTTGGCATGCTTGACCGTGAAACAAGCAGGCCCGAATTCGAATCCTGATTGGGATAAGTTACCTTGTTGAGGTTTTTTCTTAAACTAATTAAGAGCAAATGCTGGGTATAGTGGGTGGGTTCATTTAATACCCAATCGGAAGCCTTTGTGTTGTGATATATCTTTTTTGCACGCATCAGTATTTACAGTGTTAAGCATTGTCATGTTTCCGCTGTAAAGATCGTTCCTAGTTACACTTACCATTAGTGGTATATTTATTTCAACTCAAGATATGGTAACAGTATTTTGTACTTCATGTGAAGTTGTTATCTATTAAAATGTTAATGCATATTGGTAATCATGTTACCGCTCCTTGTCGTGGAGCATCATAATAAGCAAACTCTTATCTTCTCAAAGCAAAGCGTCTTCTTTGATACTGGCTGGGTATCAATAAAATGTGGACACTATAAGTTTTGGCACTGGATCCTGTACTCATTATCATATTCATGTTATTCAGATACTAGATAACCATAGCAGTTGATGAAGTGTCATAAAATAACTCTCTAGAAAAACTCTGCTACATCCTCTTATAACTACATTATCACAAATTTTACCTGTCCTTGTGAACAGAAACGTTAATAATATCTGCTAATAAAACAATATGCATTTGCACATGGAATTTTTAAGGAATTGGCATTAAATGTCATGAACTACTATTTTTCCTTAATTTACATGATATTGATATACTTCTTGCTACAGAAACCAAGATAATGTCTCACATTCACTTTAGAATTCCTGGCTATACTGCATGTCGAGCAGATCATCCCAATGGTGTTAGGAAAGGGGGTTTACAAGCAAAATACATTAAGTCAAAAATATTACTTCTGGGAAAAGATGTTTGAAAGTTCGTAACATAACTGAATCTTCAGAATTTTGTTTTTAGTAAATTGCTTCTCTTTATGTTTATTTTATTTTCCGAATTCTAAGTTCAGACAGATCCATTATGTAGGTCTGCATTATACATATTGTAAACCAGTGATATCATGAAGACACATTTTCTCATTGGAGGTGACTTGAACAATAAACATCCTAGATGAGGAAGTAACACAACCAATCCTGAGGTTGTTTTCTAATGCCAGGTGTTTGACAATAAAGTCATTTGACCTCTTGCACTCCAATATTTTTCAAAGATATTGTCATGGTCAGCCACTGAAGCACAGATTTTGAAGTGTTCCGAATCCATTTCTTGATCTGAATTGCACAATGGGCAGTTAGGGAACTGATATATTCCAATTCTATGCAGATGCTTGGCCAAACAGTCATGGCCTGTTGCCAATCTAAATGCAGCTACAGACGATTTTCGTGGTATATCGGGAATTAACTGTGGATTATGATGCAGAGAGTTCCATTTTTTCCTTTGAGATTGTGTTATCAAATTTTTTGAAGTCTAAGTATGTAGATTTAATAAATCTTTTCACAGAGTAATACGTAGATTTAGTAACAGGTCTGTAAGTAGCAGTGCTGCCCTTCTTTGCTAAAACATCTGCATTCTCATTTCCCAGGATTCAACAATGGGATGGTATCCATTGGAATACAATTCTTTTATTGAATGTTATTAATTGGGAGAGCATTTTAGTTATTTCTGCTGTTTGAGATGAAGGTGTATGTCTAGAGACTATTGATAGAATAGCTGCTTTGGAATCTGACAATATAACTGCATTCCTAAATTTATTGATGTGGCATAGAAGATTCCTGAGACTTTCACTTATTGCAATGATTTCTCATCAAAATTTGTTGTTCCATAACCAAGAGATCTATAAAGTGAGAAGAGAGAGCACGTAACATTTGCACCTGCACCTTGTTCCCTGGAGATCAAGGATCCATCGGTGCATAGATGAAGCCAGTTTTGTGGAGGGTACCTAATATTAATTGTCCCTAAAGATAATTTTTTCATTATTTCAGTGTTTACTTCTGATTTCAGTATTTCTTCTGTTAAATTTAGATTATACTTTATATTTAATAGAGTTAAAGGGTTTGGTTTAGTTTGTAAGTTTTCTTTTATATTCAGGATGTTGATTTTCTGTTTTAATTCTTCAATCGTGGACATGAAACTTTTTTGAGTTTTCAATCTACAGAGAGGACTGTATGAATGCCAATTGTTTCCTGGTAATCTGATAAGTTTTTCATATTGAATCAGTGCTTTTTCTTCTATTGTCATTTTGATGCTGTTAATATTAGTGAGGAATCTCATAGAATCTATTGGAGTTGTCTTGATTTCGCCAGTAATGAGCATGAGAGCTTGGTTTTGAATACGTTCTATTTCGTTTATGAAAGATGAAGTAATTAAAATTTCTCTGCGATACATCAGCACTGGCTGTATAAACATTTTGTATGTAGTGTTCAGAGTATTTCTAGAGCATCCCCATTTCTTTCCTGCTATTTTCAGATGGGAGAATCTTTTACGAGCTGTTGATTCTCGTTTCTTAATTTAGGTTATCTTTGATAAAATATTTTATAATAGTGTAATATACTCCAAATACTATCTTTTATCACAGATCTTATTAAAAAATTTTGTTATATTCTTTGTTCGAAGAACTTTGATAGTGCAACACCAGCCTCAAAAACAAATGGTTAAGAAGCCGAACTTTCAGAACTGAAGCACATTAAAAAATAAATGTATGCTGTTACATTGATGTAAGAATTTAAAATATGTTACATAAATTGTGATTTTTAATTACATCGTTTTTATAATAACATTAAAAATATATATTTGCAACATAACTAATCACACAAGAAATACAGTGAAACCTCTCCTTAAGGACACTCCTCATATACGGATAGATTTTTATGTCCCAACTGAAATAATATAGAAATAATGATAAATTTAACTTTCGTTTATGGACACACTCAGATACGAACACAGCTGTTTCACAGTCCTGAAGCTTGCTTTACCTCCTGACAGAACTTGGATTTCAAGATCTAATGTGTTACAAAAATGGAAAATTTAGTACAGGAATTCCTTAACATGAAAGAAGACAATAAGGTCCGCAATCGGAAATTGTATTCAACACATGATAGAGTTGTTAGGATTATTCTCTTCACTTCAATCAGTATTGTTTCGAGAGACATGGCTCCTAAATGTAAAGGTTAAGTTGAAAACTGTAAATTACAGTTCTGCAGAACTGTAGACCTAGAATAAAATTGCCTGACACAGTACTATATTTTCCTTTTTCAGTCTTATCTACTGTAGTTGAAATTTGCAAAGAATTTACTGTAGTAGACTGTATTTAGAATTATACTACAGTAATAAATTTCATTTGAAACATGAAAGACACAATGCATATTATAAATTTACTGTTAGATTGGGGAGCCTCTCTCCCAATAAAGGATGCTTCCCAGATGCAAACAGATTGGTATGTCCCTTCGATGTCCATAAATGAGAAGTTTCACTGTAGTATAATTGTTCATTTTAAAGATTATCATATTAGGAACTATCAATAAAATAACCACTCTCCTACATAACTTTGTTCTTGAGATGTGTACACTCAAATATATATATTAAAAATATGTTTTCACTTAGTAGCACAGTCTAAAACTGTGGTTTCCAAGATCCATGCATATACTGCCAGGCAATGTGGATACAGAATTTCGTTTTCATGCAAAGACATCTCTTATGGGCAATACTCTATGATGGTCTCTAATATTCCACAAAGCTGCGCTCACTCAGTCTGCACAAGATTGCATCATGGATCTCTTGAATAGCCGACAACTGTTCCGGCATCTAATGGCATCTGAGTTTAGCAACGAAACATTGATAGATTTAGTACGGAATTATCCCATATTATACAGTTTATCAAATAATAATTATAAAACCATGACATTAAAAGAGAATGTGTGGCATTACAGTAAATTTACTGTAACTTAATAATCCTTTCTTATTACATATTTTTAATAGGTTATCCTGGCTGTTTAATTTAGCACAAAACTAAAAATGTATATTTCTTCGTGTAGTCAGAAATAATGATGATTAATATTTAAAATAAAATATATAGTATTAACCTTCATATGGATTTGCTTCTTCATAGATTTTTGTGCTAAATCAGATATTCCAATAACTTTTATAATAATAATAATAATGATTTATTTAATCTTCTAACCAGCCATTCTCTAACACTCAACCAGGAGTAAAAACTGCGTTACAAAAACACTACAAATTTACAAAGTACACTACAACTTTACACACAAAACTGAATAAGATAATAATAAAATGTAAACAACAAGTAAGAAGAAATGAGACATAATATATAACATACAGAAAGAAAGAAAAAAGCATAATAAAATATGAACAGCAGGTCAAAATAAATTAGGCATACAAAGTATAAAAAAAGACAATTATTGATAATAATAATGATAAAAAAATAAGAATAGTAGTAGTAGTAGTAATAATAGTAATAATAATAATAATAATAATAGTAGTAATAAAATAGTGCAGTACAAAGCATACAATGAATACATTATTTTTAAGTACACACATTAAGGAAAATTATGATTATATAGAGCTCAACTTACCACATTAGAGATATACCATTATCGGAAAATATGAAAACAAAAATATAAAATAAATTAAATATCACTAGAACATAAAAAAAATGTGAATACGTGGAAACATGCAATACAACACTTGTCATAATAGTAAGTTAGTTTGGCAACTCGTCATAAGATAATTTTCTAACTTGGATTTGAAAGATTTCAATGTTCGGCAGCCCTTGACTTCAGGCGACAGAGAGTTCCAGTGACGAGAGGTAGCAACAGTGAAAGATGAGGAATACAGAGATGATGTGTGAAGTGGAATTTCTAGCATGCGATAGCATTGTGATCGAGTATTAATATTATGATAGCGAGAGAGAGTATGAAAACGAGCGAATAAATAATAGGGGGGATGAAGTGTGCATAATTCGATATAAGAGAGAAAGTGAGTGCAGATTTCTCCTCTCATGTAACCTAAGCCATGATAACTTCTTGAAAGAAGGTGAGATATGATCATAGTAGCGAACATTACAAATGAAGTGGAAGCACGTGTTATGAACACGCTGTAGTTTCTGAGCGGAATCAATCCTGAGATCACTGAACAAAACGTCGCAATAATCGAATTTTATACGAAATTATATAAGATAATTCAACTCTTTGAATTTCTACAAGTTCATTTTGACACAATTAACATTAACATATTTCTTATACACAAGAAAATGTACTTATCGCTGCTGTTTCTATAGTAAATAACTAGATTAAAAATAATAATAGTATAATTTAATGGCTAACATGGATAAAACAAAGGTTAATAAAGGTAACAAAATGTTACTATTTAAAACATCAATGTTGAAAATGAGAAATGCATTTAGGCTACATAGATACATTATTATTAGAATTTCCTCTATATCTGCCTCATGTTTTATCAAAGAAATAACTGTTAGATCTATGTTGTCAGCCATCTTTACTTATAATGGCGCAAATGACATTGTTATAAAAACCAGTAGACGCTGTATACTGCAAGTGTCAACAGAATTTCACGCATGTGGCATCGGATACGTGGCTCTTGGAAACCACTTAATATATATAGTTGTGCAACTCCAACGTTTGACATCTGGCACGACAGTAGTGCTCAAGCAGCTAGCAAGTTACATATGATAACACATCAGAGAAATGATTTTGCGCAGTTTATTTCATATTATTATGCCATACAGTAACTATACATGGTTCTTATTAATTTGATTTTGAAAATTTTACAACCAGTTAATCTGAGAAATGTTATAAGTTTGAGAAGATACTTAATTCCTTCTGCTCCTTACTTTCAAGCGAATCATTGTTTGAAATGTATAATTTTTTGAACCTGGATGACAAATTCAATTTATTTCTAAGTGTATTTAAGCATCATTTGAACTCTGTATGTATTTCCTGTGAGAAAAATCAATATTAGTAGCCTCAAAAACAAGGACATCATTTCAATTTTAGCTTAGGAGGGACAATATTTTTTTTTTCGGGCAGATATTATCAAGTGCCATATTCCACACTATTTCCTCAGAAATGAGCTTTTTCCATACCATAAATTGGTGTAAACTCGACCACTGACATATACTTGATAATAAAGAAGAAGATTTAAGCGATATGCACTGAATATATTAAAATAATTAATCCTTTCTTAAGTACTGGCATTTTTTATTATTTTAAGCCACAAATAGGGGTGATATGGTTTTTATGGTAAGTTTACCCCAGTTTGCAATACATTTACATGCACTTACTGTTAATGTGACATATGTGCGAACAAATGAATACACAATTTTGATTAAATTTTAATTTTGGTTAACAAAGAAATTGTATCTTTATCGGAGCTGTAAAATCAACACCAATCTCAGGACTCTCTTGTTATGTTTTCAGACAACAAAATCAGAGGAACATGGGAATAATAAATAAACATAAGAAAATATCATCTAACATTGCTGTTGAAATTAATGGCACTACTCTTACATAGTCCTCAGAAGTAGGAAATCAGTTGCATATATTTTCATTGGCATTATGCTCAATTTGTGAGCATTCTTTTAGGTCCAAGGTTGGTGCATGTGGGATGCGAAATAACGTAGTGTAACATTCCACAGCATTCATACACTCTTCAAAATGAAGTGAATAGGATGTGATATTATTGTAGGCCTACAAATAAAAGTAATGGACACTTTTGTTCATTAAATCTAATCTAATCTAAAACTTATCAGTCATTTTCTACTCCTGAACAAAAAAAAATAATACAAGATGTTAAATGGACAAGTAGGCCTAAAGGGAAATAACCTGTATTACTTTAAAAATGGGAGTGGAAGAGGATGCCAGGAAGTTGGGGTGCAAGAATTGGAAGGCTGCTACACAAGATAGAGACGGATGGCGACAATTACTAAGGGAGGCCCAGGCCCACCAAGGGCTGTAGCGCCAATGATGATGATGATGACTTTAAAAATGATAATACACCGATTCTACATCTTTTTCCACGTATATTTAAACTATTTTTTGACATACGAATAGGTAACTGATAGCCAATAAGTGTTTTATATAATACAATGTTGGTTACGATTATGAGTTCTGACCTCCCTTGGTCTTTAGGGAATCTGAATAACTCCAGACTCGGAAGTTTTAGTTTGTTGTCACTGCAATTTACAGCACTACATACATTTCCTGTATTCAGAAACATTATTAACAACCCACGTCCTTTTCATAAGCATGTGCTGACCTTATAGCTTTAACTTGCTAGCCGCTTGGGCGCTACTGTCACATCAGCTATTGAACTAGACTGCTTAGTAGTATGCAATAGTAAGTAAAGAAAAGACTGCACCTGAAAGCTACGTCTCACCCCTTTAAAAATATTCCTAAATGATCTGTTACAGTATATCAAATTATGGCAGTAACTGCAGTTTAAATATTGGCAAATGTACTGTACATGTTCAACTCACATTAATGAATATGATTAAACTGTGTGTCATATACGAGCAAGTGAAAAACTGGAGTTTTGAAAACCTGGCAGCTCTAGGCATTGATTCGACGTCATTATTAAACTTGAATGCCACTAACGTGATAAATGCGTTTCTAATAATTTATTCAACCTGCATAATCTCAAAATGTTCCCATAGCATTTCATTGAAATCTGGTTGCATCCTTTCTTCCTTGTTTGCTTTTTTCCAAGATTTGTAGGTTTTTAGTGTGTGACTTGTTTCAGATTTAAGCACAACAGCAATTATTTTATGCAAAAGATAGTTTTGCTCCCATATTTAAGTATATACCAACTAATTGGTTGACACAGTATCCAATTGAACATTACATTGGATAACTTGTTATCATAGACTACAGCTATACAATACAGTTTGATATTCATATGTGATAGGTTTTCCTTTGTATCATGTTTGTTTTCTTTTCCTTTTTCTTCTTCCCCTTTCTACTCACCTTTCTCATAATGCGAAGTGTAAATAGTATTACACAGTCCTGCAAAATAACGATTTCGAGAAAACCACAGAAGTGTAGACTTGCTGTTACTGCAATTTGTCATAAACTATTGAATAGGATTTTGTATATTGGCAACTCAGTTAAAAAGGGAAACAACTCGAAATTTAAAGTTTTGAGAAACCTTAATTTTAAACCTTCATGTTGCTTTGAAAAATCCAATTGACACACAATAATTTGAAACTTATAGTATATATAAAACATTATTAACAGAATTTGGAGTAATTTCAACGATTCTTTTGTTTTTCACAGCAACATAAGGCATTAAAATGCAGGTTCCTCAAAACTATTTTGAGTCGTTTCTCGTAGGCTGTCGATATGTGCTGGCTGTTCAAGAATGATGTATAGAGAGAAATGTATCTTCAGACAAATGTTATTTATAGAATTATAGTCATTTGAGTCCATACTAGGACACTGAGTAGTGTCACTTTAATTGTAACTACCTGATAGTACCTGGCTCATGAATGATTTTAAACCTTATATTTTAAGTATATAATCTACTTTAAAATACAATAATAACTTGGTGAGATACATTATTGTATGACTTTTAAATTGTGAAATTAATCAGACATTTCTGTTTTGGTTCGATTTCAGAGTTACTTTGTACTGGTACAAACTTTGCACGATAACTTTAATTCTGTTATAAGCATTTAAATTTGATTATAAATAAACATAATTAATTTGTGCATTAAATAAGATGACATTATTATATAAAATATAACTACCAGGTCTACTATAGAAACACTTTATGTTGAATTGATTTGATTTATTTGTCGCATGGTCTTTGGTTACTGAGTTCATTATAATATCATCTAAACCCAGTATAAATAATATTGGAGGTAGGATACATCCTTGGTGCACACCACTCTTTATGGCAATAGATTGAGAAAGTTTTCCGTTGTGAAGAATGTGTCAGCTTTATCCATTATATAGTTCTTTAATTATTCTAGTAATTTTCTCCGGGAATCCATATTTATTTTACACCTGCCATATAATTTCGTGGTTCAGGGAATCAAAGGCCTGTTCGAAGTCTACAAATGTAGCATATACAGTAGTATTCCATTCCGCACTTTGTTCAACAATGAACCATAAAGTATTGGTATGATCAATACAGCTACGGTTTTTCCTGAAACCAACCTATTCATTCCTCAGATATGTTTCCAAAATTCCTCCCATTCTGTTCAGGATAATTCTAGTGAACACTTTACCTGGTGTTGCCAATTTTGGCATTTAGATTTATCTCCTTTTTCGGGTTTTAACAATTATTCCATTTTTCCAGTCACCAGAAATTTCTTCCTTATTCCAGACTTTCTTGTATAGCGGTAATAAAATATCCGTAGAAGTATCAATATCGCTTATCATATTCTCCGGGGTTATTTGATCCTTCCCTGGGGATGTTCCTGCTTTGGTTTATTTCATTTAATTCTGGCGGTTCTACATTTATTCCAATATCTGTGTTTTCCTGCAACACTTGGTTTATAGTGCTGCTGTTGTGACTATTCTTGTCTTCGAAATATTGTTCCCACTTGGTCGACTTCATTTGTCAACAGTGTGCCGTCTTTATCCCTTATTGGACACTTCCTTCTGACATTTTCTTCTATCCTGACTTTCACTCGTTTCATATAAAGATTCCTGAACAGTCTTCTCTCTTTCCAATCCACACTAATATTCTTTAAGATATATATATCAGTTTATTCCAGTCCACTCTGTCAAAAGCCGTTTCTAGGTCCACAAATACTACACACACTTCTTTATTCTTCTGTAGGTATCTTTCGCCATTTGTGTAGCAGTCCAATTGCATCTCTCGTACCTTTTCCCTTCCTGAAGCCAAACCACCCTTCTTCTAACTGTTATTCCATCTTAGAATATAAACGTCGATTCAGTATTCGCAAGAGAATTATAAAGAATATAAATTGGAATGACAATAAAAGTGTAATGGCCGATACGCACAGCACTTTCCTAAAATTGCATTCAACTGTGCCCCAGTGAAAACAGTATCAACTTGGTGGTAATAAAGAAAACATACACATATGCCTGTACAGTGTTACACAGTTGAACTATCAAGTAGATAAACAAAAGAAGGAGTATTCCTATCAATTTAATAAGTACAAACTGTCTATACATTACTGCCAGACGAATCTCAAACTACAGTGCCCTGTATCTCTGTTCCTAATCTGGAACATTCTAAGAAAACAAGTCAATACTCGTTTCTGAATGCATATATCTCATACTAGCAAAGTTCTGAATATGTGTCGCCCATGCTAGCGAAGTTCCAAGTGTGTGTCTCCCCTGGTACCGAACTTCTGTGTGTGTGTGTGTCCCATGGTAAGGAAGTTACGAGTCAATGTCCCACACTAGTGCACTTCTGAGTCTGTCTCTCCCCTGGTTCTGAACTTGTGTGCGTGCGTGCGTGTCTCCCATTAAGTTGATTTTCTTATTGAATATAGAATAAGAGATAATGATTTGTAACTTTTCGAGAGTATGGTAGTTACCAGCATTATGAAATATACTGTGCAAGTGTTCATCACGCATAATTAAGATAAGGAATGTATTAATAAGTCTCTTACGAGAGATTGGTCTGAGTATGTTTAAATACACTTAAGATAAGGCATAACACAGTCCATGTTTGTGCACTGTCATATAATGAAAGTTCACTCTTAGCTGAGAGACTACAACGTATTCATAATGTGTGCATACAATTCATCTGCAATACTCGTAAATTTGACCATATAATGGCTTCCCTCCAATTACTTTCATGGGTGTGTTTGAAGGAGCAAAGAACAATACATTCACTGTCTCTTCTATTTAGAGTCATGCATACTTCTACTCCGAATTATCTGCTATTGTGCTTTCAATTTCTTACAACTCTTCGAAACTGGCATCAAGCACTTCTTTCTATCCCTCATCACAGAATGTCTTTATAATGACGTCATGGACTGCTGGGCTTGATCATAATTCAAAATTAAATTGGAAAATTTTGTCTAATTTGATGGTTTTTAGGGTTTGCTAGAAGTGTCGATTTTTTTTTTTTCGTTAATTAGTTAGGATATAATTAATGATGATACTTAATCCTTATTTACAGTTTGGGTGACTGAAACCTGTGTATATTTTTGTGTGGCTTTACTATGTTTATAGTGGTTTTCTTTTTATTTCTATTGCAGTATTTGTATTTGCAGTGGTGTGGAAGAGAAGGCCTCATGGCCTTAATATACCAGAATAAATAAATAAATGCAATTGATATTGAGTTAATGGCATCTTTGCCATTTTGAGCTTCTTATGATTCTGTGACTCCTCTGCTTACATTCCTAGAACATGGGGAAATTAAAATTAACTTATATATATATATATATATATATTGATAAGACTTTTTATCTCCACAATAATTGGGTGAAATAGTAACTTAAATTGCATTAAGTCAACTAAAGACTCTGAACTGTTAATAATTACACTGCCCAACAAAAAAAATTTTTGTCATACCTCCGCAATAAAAATAGGTGATTCTTAACGAAAAAGTTGCGCTGATTTTCAAAATCGCTGTAGAAATCTCCTATCACGTCAGATTAAAAAGATATAAACACATATAGAATTTCACATATGCAGTTTCAGATAAAATATTATGTTAGATTAATTTTTATGATACAATGATATATGATATAATGATGTATTCATGCTAGGTTAAGATTAATTCACAAATGTAGTTTTATATGCATGCAGTAATATTTGGGCGATATTTTAAGGGAACACATCTGCAACTTTGCTTAAAAATGTTCGATAGTATGTGATTTTCTCTTGTACTCCTGCCTGCTCTCCCTCTCAAGAAACCAACAGTAACCCCCATCATTCACTAACATCACTCAGATTTTCCGGAAAAGAAGTTTAGATGTGAATGAAGGAAATGCATTTTCAAAGACATTTCAACAAATTTGACACCAAAGCTTTATAGTTTCTCTTCTTTTATGTTTCCGAGAAAACCATACACAACCCTTTTAAATAATGTTAATTCAATTGTTTGTAAATTTTTCTCGAACATTTCGTCCTCGATGAGTTTTCTGATTTGAGGTCCAATAAAAATGTTTTATTTCAATTTTGTGTGTGTTAACTGTGAAAACTTGTCTTAACACTTGACGTTCTGGACAGCTCAGCTCTGCGCATGCGCTTTTGACTCTTCGGTTATATTGTCATGATTGCTCATATTTTCGCAATATATTTGTCTACTATGATTGAATACATTTTTACTGTTACATAGTTATATTCTATGAATGTATGCCTATTTAACATGTGTTATTAAATATTAATATCTAACATTAAAAACGCGAGAAAATATTTTATCTGTTCTCATATTTCTCCAACCCTTTTAGAATGGCTATCAAAGATGATATTTATAGAAAGCTAATTAAAATAATTAAAAATATAAAGAATTACAGAATCAAGACCAGTGATAACTAAATGCATGCAAATTCAACATTCAAAATAAGTCTCTTATTGACTTTCTCTCTATTTCACACGATAACATTATGACCTTAGTTGTAAATGCTTCATTTGTCGCACTTACACCTATGGTAGGCAGTTCCTATCAGTGATCACTGATCTAAACGATTATTATTTAGATGACTCACCTTCAATTTAACAACAGTTGTGAACACTGAAGTAGGTCACGATAATGACATCAGTCACTGTTGTAATGCATATTACAGTTGTCTTAATTGCAGACTATTACTTTCACATCGCATTCCGTTTAAAATAAGTCCTATTTTTCATAACATCACTAATGATTATCTATTTACATAAAATCATAGTTTTATTTCACACAGCCTAAACTATAAAACTGTTCTACACTTCAGAAAATTGTGTATCTTCATTGCTTGTACCAGCACATGTGGGTGCAATGGTTTGAGTCTCTGCAGATGTGGGTTTTGGAACTACTTTATTATTTGACTTCTTTCTAATCATGAATCTACTTTGAGGATCAATTTTCTTCCTTGTGACATCTTAAACAGAATCCAACAACAGCACTATATTTTTTAGCATTTTTCTAATTAAGAATACTTGATTAGGTTGTGTGACTTTGTCCAAAATAGAATGAAATTCATTTGAAACCTCCATTTTCATTTCCTCTACATTCACATTTTGAGATTTAAAGTTATCTCCATTCCCTACATAATTTAAAATCGCATTTTTTTCTTCCAATTTTTCCTCTTCTTCCTCCTCAATTTGAAGACCAGGCTTAGGAACAAAATCATCATCTTCATTAACTGATTCAGTCTTTCTGTGGAAGTTTCTTTTGTCTCTATGGTGCTGCAAACCAAGTGTATATATTTACACATAGTCCACTTTATACATCCATCAATACCTAAATCTGTGTATGCATGCTTTACAATACTCACAAATCAGGGTACAAGTACAAGATGGCTCAATTAGTGTCACAGTATAACATTTCATTTGCAGACGATGAAAATACATTCCATGTATCTTGAGCAGAAACTGCAATGCTTTCCGCACGCATAGACAGGGGTTTTTTATGGCGCTGTCTTACATTTTGGAGTTTATTAGTTACTTTTCCCTTCTCGAGCACATTCAAACGATCAAATAATTTGCGACTTATGAAACGCATTATAGCATGAATTGCTATGTCGAGTCTCTCTGCCATTTTCCCTTTCAAAAGCAGGTGTTTGACTATGCTATGAAGCCTTTCCAAATGCATGTTTGTGTTTATGCCGGCATTTTTTCTACAGCAATAGACCCAAGCCTAACAGTTTTTTAGGTAATTGTTTTTTTTAAATATAGTCCACAATCTTGCATTTCTTCTTTTTTGCATATCTCATTGACCATGATAGGCAACATCATTTCGAATGCGTTTTCATCTAATTCATTATGTAAAGCACAAATTTTAATATAGGTGTCTTTTTTCTTCTCTTCGTTTTTTATTTTGTCTAGTCGTCTTTGCCACGCTCTTTTGACATGCCAGCTGCAAAACAACCTCTTTTCGCAGTTTTCCAAGAATTGTAAAAGAATTAGGCCATGTCGGGTATCAATATCTTAGTGTCAGTGTGTCCTACTTTCTCTTTTACAGCCCTTAGATACACGTCTAGACATTTCTGTTTGAAAAGTAAAATCTACATGGGAATCCTTGTCTCATGTCATCGAGAACTAGCAGTGTTGTCATTTCATAACTGTAGGCATTTGTTCCATGCATATACAGTCAGTGCCATATTTTTTAAGTATCTCTGACTGTGCCTCTGTCATAATTCCGAGAATGAAATCCTCAGTTTTTAATTGAGGATATTCTGCCATATCCACTCCTTTGGGTTTATAGAGGATAACGTAACTTTTTCCATTGTTTCTCCTTTCTTTCTCTACCCATGCCTCGACACTCAGCGCATCATCAGAATGGCATACAGAGTCGCTGTCTAAACAAAATTCCCTTATTATAGGCCTATTTCGTAAATCTTCTTTGTAGCAAGGTGTTTCCGCTTGATTTCATCCTCGACAGAACTCTGTACATCATCTAAGATAGCTTCGAAAGGTACTTTTGCGGCTATTTTTTATGCTATGTTTTTTCTTTCACATGAAGGCAAGGTCAAATGAGCTAGTTCCATTTTATGCCCAACATGGGTTGTACAATGATTAACCTGCACACTTCCATCACTAAAAATACTGCCTTAATTCTGGCAGGGCAATAAGTATTAATTTTTTAGGATCCCTGTACTTTAATCTCTCTCTGTCTTTCGCCTGGAGATGAAACTTTACTTCTGTAATTTCCCGAACGTTGACATTGATAATAAATGAGTTTTTTGCCTGCATATGTACTTCCAGATCGATTTTTGACATATGAAGCTGTTTCTTGCTCCTCGAAACTTTTTTTTTTTTTTTTCTTCTCCCCACTCTTTGAAATGACTAGAATTTTCGAATTCTAATTCGTTAGTTTGTAATTCTATATCATGCACTCTGGCAAGGTGATCGCTGAAGTCAGTACATTTTTTTAATGTATTTACACATTATAGCACACTTCAAAGCTGTAGTTCTGGAAGATTCCTGGTCCATACCAGAGTACCCAGAATGTATATTGTTGTAGTGTCTTTTAAAATGAATCTTTTATTAAAAGTCTTGTCACACAGTTCACACGTGAAACAATTAAATGTGAACATCTTGACAAATAAGACTATATATACATACCCACCACAACGAAACATGTTAACAATGAAATGAAATGTTACAAAAATGAAACCACAAAAACATAGCACGAGACTCAAACACAACCCACCAGTGACGACTCCAGCAACGTAGTGGGAGTAAAGCCGAATTACATATGCGCGGAGCAGAGGAGCCGAGCTCCCCAGAACCTCGAGTGTCTTAATAAAAGTTTTATGTGTAAAAAGGAAGAAGAATCTTATCAGGCTGAACCAATGGTATCTTTCCCCACTTGGCCCACTGTTGTAGCACGGCTGTCCCACAAACCCAAAAACAATATTTTGTGAAGCCCTTCTGCAAGCCAAGCAGCAAACCAAGGTCACCACATATCTTCCAACAATGAGCCTCATATTTTAAAACACACACAATCTGACTATACTTTCATAACTTTCTTTAAGACCTACAGAATGGACAACCGGAACAGATGGAAATTTATTACAATTATGAAGTAACACTGCTTTTAAGCTAAACTGAGATGAATATATAAACAATCGCCAGTCGTCTGGATTATGGTCAACCCCTAGTTCATGTATTAAACCATTAACGTCTACACAAAAACACATATTCTCACATAAGTTATATCACATTTTATGCTGGAAATAATGTGTCTACTTCTAGAAGAAAGGATAGGTTTATTACCGGTATCATGGTAACTGACAAAGGTTTGGTTAGATGGTACTGTATAACAAATAACACATTTTCATCTTTACATCTTGTAAATATGTAATTAGGTAATCGTGTGGGACAGGGGTAGCCAACATATGACATGCATGTTACCAGGTGGCACGCGAACTTGTTTTTGATGTAGGATATCTAAAATATGTAAAAATTTTGACATGATGTCAAGCATTGTTTTCAGAATATACGCGTGGAAATGGAATAAAATCATGTATTATTTTCACGGAGGTGAATTTCATGTAGGGTATGAATATCAACATCCTGTGGTGTGTTGCATTACACAAGGATACCCTGCAGTTAGGTTCAGTTTTGATTGCCTCAGTGGTCTGAATGCTGGCTCCCACATCTGGAGGTCCCTGGTCCTTGAATAGTTTCTGCATGAATACGAGAGTGATTAAGAGTGTGCTGGGTTATTATTAATTAATCAATCTTCAAATAAAAATAAAATATATAGGATTGTCACTGGGCAGAAACTAGAACACATGTTTCAACATCACATTGTTGAGAAATGAGCCCAACCAGAAAGCACAGAGATGCTGGAGAGTTAACAGTGAATTGAAGTAATCTGTTGACAAAGTTCTTCATACAACCTATTTGATGTGAAGTGATAGCATAAATATTCTAGGCTGATCAGCTAATGATTCACAGGTATAATGATTATTATCTGAAGGGGTAACATTTTTATGTCAGTGATCAATGGTTTTAACATGACTGTCCAACTCCCACAAAAAAAAAAGCACTTACATTGCAGATTTAACCATACACAGTTACAGGCACAAGTCGAAATACGGCACATCGCAATTTGCCTAGGCAGATCTGGAGCATATGTTAAAATTCAGGTTCATCAAGATTAGTCTAGGGAAATCGCGATGTACCTAATGGTGGTTAGTCAGTTCTCAGTAATAATGTTTTCTTTAATAACATTTAGAATATTTATTTTGTTGAAGTTATATAACATTACATAGTCATTATACAAAACATGAAGACGACTGTAATTAAAAAAATAATGGATAAGCATATGCCGGTTACAGTGAACTCTCAAAATAATGTACTTCACTAGAACTTATTTTTCAGTTTAATGTATATTTCCAAATCCCTCCGCTCAAATCACATATGTTATGCTCAGATATTTCATTTTTGCATTCTCTGGGCTTAGAAGGTTTCATTATTACGTACAGAATTTTAAAGTTAATAAGTGTTAACACTTTTTTTTTACTTTTACGACTGTATTGTGACATGTTTATGTGTAACAATGTTTCTTCTGAAACAACTCATCGATTTTGAAGTTTTATTCACCTTAACAGGAAGTGTGATATCTCACATGTTGACGATCTTTGTCATGACTCAGTGATAACTATCCATAATATCGAATGTACGTGAAGAATGAACTAAGCAATATTACACTCTCGATAGATATCTATCGCCTTTGTTGACCTGTTGACCATAAATGCAAACATAGCAAGAACGTGACATTAGGTTAGAGAGGATTACTTACTTACAAATGGTTTTTAAGGAACCCGAAGGTTCATTGCCACCCTCACATAAGCCCGCCATCGGTCCCTATCCTGTGCAAGATTAATCCACTCTCTATCATCATATCCCATCTCCCTCAAATCCATTTTAATATTATCCTCCCATCTATGTCTCGGCCTCCCCAAAGATCTTTTTCCCTCCGGCCTCCCAACTAACATACTATATGCATTTCTGGATTCGCCCATACGTGCTACATGCCCTGCCCATCTCAAACGTCTGGATTAAAGCTATTAATATTAAATACAAGAGGATTGATGTTCTGTGATTGAAAGTAGTAAAATGGTGGAAGTGAAAATGAGGAAGCAGTTTTCTATTGAAGAGAAAGTAGAAATAATTAAGAAAGTTGACAGTGGGATGAAGGAAGCTGATGTGCATATGTACAGCATGAAACTGACAAGTTATGTATGAATGTTCTGTGATATGTTCAAGAAGGAGATTTTCACAAAGTTGAAGGGACAGCAGACATTTGGTTCCAAGAAGTGAGAGCCAATGGTGTTACGATTTCTGGGCCTTACATTTAGGCAAAAGCGAAAAAAATTGCAACATAATTGATTGTGAAAGATTTTCCAGCTAGCGCTAGTTGGTTGTTTCAATTTCATGGAGGTCAGTTAGTGGAGAAGAAAGAAATGCCGATGTAGGTGCTGCACGGCAGTGGAAGATAATCATTTGAAGGGGATTATGATCTGGAGAACATTTTCGACATGGATGAAATTGCATTCTTCTACCAGATGCTGCCTAATAAGACCATGGCCTACAAGGGAGAGAAGTGTACTGATGGTAAAAAAGTAAAAGAAAGACTGACGGCATTATTTTGCTGTAATGCAACTGGGTCAGTAAATCTGAAACCCATGATTATAGGGACCATGTAAAGCCAAGGTGTTTCATTCCTGCCAGTAAAATATGCTGCTAATGGTAAGACATGGATGACAAAGGATCTTTTTGGGGACTGGTTCCTTGAAACTGACAAGGAAATGAGGAGACGAAAAAAAAAAAAAAAGATTCCTCTGCTAATGGACAATTGTTCTGCGCACAAAGACATTAGACTAGAGTACCTACCTGCTAACTGCACAGCCATTGGACCAAGGCATAATTCAGAATATCAGAGTACATTTCCACAAAGTCTGGACAGCGAATTTTAATCAATTTGAAATTGAAAGGATCTACTACTAAGATGACAGTGCTGCAAGGGATCCGGTGATAGCTGGGGCTTAGTGGAATGTGAAAGAAACCACCATATCAAACTGCTAAAGAAAATCTGGCATCCTGGACTTTCCAAGCGACTTGGAAACTGAAGAGGAGCAGGATCTGGTCTGTGAAGTATGGGAAGAAGCAGTACAGAAATTGGAAATTCCTCCATCCCTCTCTTTTGAGGATTATGTCTCAGTTCAAGCCACAGTAGAAACAAGGCAGCAGCTATCAGAGAGTGAAATTGTGGAATCTCTGTTGATACATCACCACCAGAAGAAGAATCTCTTCTGTGGATGGACTGAAATATGTACACAAACTTAAAGCTTATTTTACCTGGGGAAGACTGAAAATGTTCCAGAAAGAATTCTGATATGTTTGACTGAAGTAGAACAATTTGTGGAAAATGAACTACTTAAAAAAACAAAAAGAAGAGATTTCTTCAGATCATTCTAGTTCTTACTTTAAGAAAGTTTTTATTTATTTTTATTTCTTAAAACTGTTAGTGCCAAGAGTTTTATTGTAAATTGTAACAATTCTTTGTGTGTTTTAATTGTTCTGTAACATAAGAACTATAATCATAACTGGTAACTGGTAACGGTAGGTCAAAAGGCATGGTTTTCAGAATAGTATACTTTTCATTATAAGTATAAAAGATTTGATTTTTTTATGTAAGTTATACTGAGATTTCACTGTATAATGACACTATATCAAAATTAACATAAAAATGTTAATTTTACCTACTTGTTACAACAAGAAAGTGAACTATGACATTCCTATGTCACAGTTATATAAAATTACATGCCATCATACAAAGCATGAAGAGGACATGACATGAGGATGGTAATTAAAAAACAATGGATTATGGATAAGATAAGCATATGCTGGTTATAATGGCACTATGTCAAAGTTAACATAAAATGTTAAAGACATCAGAAATACTAGACCTACTTGTTACAACAAGAAAGTGAACTGTGACATTTGGAGTTACAAAGAAAACCTTTACGTTTACAATTAAATTTATTGGAAAGACATTTAATTTTACAGTTACAGCTAACATATCCTTGTCCTCCAAAATGGGACTGAGTGGAGATTGCTGTTCTTCTTTCCTAGGCACGCCCTCCAAAGTCACGAACTGCTCTTCACATAGGTCGATAATACAATCTGGAAAGGACACCATTTTTTATTCTGATTTTGTAGAAAACATTTTCAATTGCTTACATGACAACTCCAATGAAGTTTCTTGCATCCATTTTGTTCTAATCAGTGCCAGGCACTGGTATATTTACTGTAGTGCCAACATTCAAGGGGGGGGGGGGATTTTTCTTGTGCTGGTATTTTATTTGCTTTGCCTGTTTCCATGATGCGGTTACAGCCCTTTCTTGATTAATATTTTGTTGCTCTGCTAGATGGGATCCTTATTGGCAGCACCAACTGCACATTTTATATGAATTTTGTTTCAGCAAGTAGTACAAGATATTTTATCTACCACTTTGTCATCACAAACATGACACACTATATGATTATTTTCCTCTGTACCGGTATCCAAAACATTGCTCTCACAGTCTCTGATTTCCTTAAGAGCATTTTCTAAATTCTTTTCGGAATGCATTGTGTCGACAATTTCCTTGGGAAGAGATGATGACAGCAAACCTATCCTAACTTCCATGCCAAACATGACTTCAGTATGAAGATTGATTAATGCCTAAATGGAATGCATTGTTTTTCCGGAACTGACAAAATCTTAAGCTTTCACTCCAGTGTGTGCTACTAGATTCTTCCATCCATGTACCAGCATTTTTTCTGTGGAGGACACTCGCTGTGAACTGGATACCAAAAATTACTTATTTTATATTACATATCATTGAATATTCTGTACAAAATAATACTTTCATCTCATCAGTTTCTTCCTCATAAATGCAGGGTATGCACTGCTTACCTTGCTTCTGGGGAATACATACCACTGCATATTATGTCATAACATAGTGCTAAACCCACAATCATCAAAACTGGCATATGTTAAACTGAAATTTTGTATAAATTCACCTCTTTAATCTCTGTATGATAACAGGTCTGCTGAAGAAATGTCTTTTTTCGACTTCATTGTCTATGTGATTCATTTGTAATTAAAGTGTACCTAATATGAGTTGTTTCTGTCCTTGTAGCAAATTCTATCACAGTCAACTACGATCCTGACTCAACAAAATACAAGACTATAGACTTCAAATCACCGCTGGAGATACAATGTAACACCACAGAAAGTGATACGAGAATGGAGTGGTACAAAAATGATACAAAACTCACATCAACTTCGAGAATTAAGATAGAAGATAATAGACTTGTCATAGAAAAACCAGAAGTGGAAGATGCAGGGAATTATACGTGTAAACTAATCCACACTAAAGGACCAGGAAATGGTACAGTTTCGTCATCTGCAGACATAAGAGTAGTTGGTAAGTAAATATGATGTCTCTATTCATACTATTTCTCTGCTTTAACTGTTTTCCTTGCTTGCCATTCCATTTTCTTCTTCTGTCGGTATGTTATCACACTTGCAATGCAATTTAAGTTCTACAACAAAGAGGAACACAGTAGGTAGAACTTAAAAATGAGAGGGATTCAATCCGGCATCAGAACTTGAATCCGGTGTGGCTTAGTGGATAAAGTGCCAGCACATAAGCTGGAAATCTGGGTTTGAGCCCCTGTGCCGGAGATTCTTCACCATATAGAAACGCACTGAAACTGCATATGTACTTTGGTACATCATAGTAATATGATAAAGTGTAAGTATATTGAAGGGTGCTTTGCAAAGTCACGTCAGCATGTAACTGAGCTTAATCTTCGGATCATGTACATAGATTTATTATTCCACAATATTCTTACAGGCTCACTCGGCTGAGGAACTTGTCTGATGATCCAGAGTTGCGCTCGGGCATGGGTTCAATTCCCGCTTGAGCTGATCACCTGGTTGGATTTTTTCTGAGGTTTTCTCCAAACTGTAAGGCAAATGTCAGATAATCTGTGGCAAATCCTTGGGCCTCATCTCGCTATCACCAATTTCATGTACCCTAAATAACCTAGTACTTGATACAGTGTCGTTAAATAACTAAAAAAAATATTTTTACAGCTAGAATAAGAAACATGTCCGATTCTTATGTTTAATATAGCCTAATACAAAACTGCAGATGAAAGGCAAGGGGGAAAAGCAGGGAATGTCACAACAGCATTATTGAGAAAATCAAGTTTCATTACTAGTGTTTTACCATTGCACCAAATACTTAAATTACATAGACCTATATAAACCTTTGTGATTGGACAGCTCTGTAGTCCCAGTTGCCACTAGTTATTGAATGTGCTATACACCATAAAATCGCTAAAAAGGACATTCTCTGATGTTTCTCAGCATCTTTTCAAATATAGTTAGTCACTGTATAACAAATCTATGAAATATATTCAGAGTATAATTACATTAATATTTATGTTCAAGATATAGAGTGCATTATGGTGGTTAACATTTAATTAAGAATGAAATGTATATGAGAGAATTTTTTTGTTTTCTGTTTAGGACAAATGGTTTGAACTGTTGGTATGCTATGCCTTTATTCCATAGTACTCTAATTTCTTAGGAGGATTTTATGATTAATACAATTGAAGGCTTTGGAGAGATCACAGAATATCCCTTCTACTTGTAATTGTTTTATTAATCACTTTCAGAATTTTATCCATTAAATTACAGTAGAATTAATGTTTCTTTTGACTCCTGATAGTTCGCTACCTGCTTTCTTACTGGTTGTTGTCATGGCAACCTAAGTTAACCTTCGAAGTAACCAATCATATCCTCTGTTTGCTTTGCCCAAGCTTGCGGGCAGTGCTCCCAAATTATCGAACATATAATGGGCTGACTGAGCAGCAAGTTGGCAACATTGCCATGATAGTAAACTCGTAAGCCAAGCAGATAGCAAGCTGCCAGAAGTTAAAAGAAACGTAAATTCTACTATAAATGTCACTTGTTCAGTTGATTTATTCTTCTTGAATAGAAATTGTTTTGGGGTAAAAATGTTGCATTTTTCAAGATCAAATATATTCTTTTACACATAACTTTTTCGAAGGTCTCTGAGAAAACTGGTGGATGGAATATGGGCCTGTAGTTTTTGGGCGAGATTTTATTTCGTTTTTAAATAAAGGAAGAACAATTGAATATTTCAGTCTTTCTGGAAATACAATTAAAAATTGAACATGAACATGATTCATACAATGTCACATTCCACACAAAGCACTTCAGTGGTCTCTTCCTTAGTTTTTTTTCCAGAGGTCTGCAGAAGATTCTCCGATTCTAGTCAAAGCTTCCTTTGCCATAGCTATCCTCCTTTTGACTTCCTGACAGCTGCTCATGTTACTGCTTATAGTACACCCCAAATATTTGAAGCTGTCCACTTGCTCTGCTGCTTCATTTAGAAGTCACATGTCTTTATTTTTTCTTCCAGTAACCATGATTTTCGTCTTGTTTGCATTTATCTTCATCCCACACTGCTCACAGCAGTCATTTAGCTCCAGTAGCATATCCCTTAGTATCATCTCCTCTTCTGCTAACAATGTCATATCATTAGCAAATCTTATTTGTTTTATTCTTCTTCCTTCTACTATCACACCTCCCACATTCTGAAATCAGTTCATTAAATTCTCCAAGTTAATGTTGAACAAGATAAGTGATGGACATTCTTGTCATATTCCTCTCCCTATTTAACTTCCTTCTGACATTTCTTCTCCTATCCTGACTTTGACTCATTGTTTCATATTAAGGTTACAGAACAGCCTTATCTCTTTCCAATCCACACCAGTTTTCTTCAGGATCCCCATCAGATCATTCCAATCCACTCTGTCAAATGCCACAAATTATATACACTTCCTTAGGTATCTCTTGTTGATTGTTCGCAGCAGTTCAATTGCATCTCTCGTACCTTTTCCTTTCCTGAAGCCAAACTGCTTTTCTTCCAACCGTTCTTCCATTTTAAAATATAAGCGTAGATTCAGTATTTGTAGGAGAATCTTCACTGAGTGTGAATTGGCAGTGCAGTTTGTGGTTTCAGAGGTTTTACATATTGATGATGCTTAGTGTTTTCTTCAGATATATGCAAAACAAAATGAAACTAATTCCGAGCTCTCCTCTTTGCTCTCTCATGAAAAATGAGCGAGATTTTTCGGTGTGGACAACAATGCTAAAAAATCACCCTAAAGTTTAGTTCAGTTTTGTTTTTCAATTCCAGCACACAATGGGAATCTTGAGAGTGTTTTCTCTGATGCAAAGCTAATGGACAAAGGAACGGAATAAAATGACACCAGAATGTGTGAAGGGTATTTTAAGAGTTCAGTACAACTTTAAAAAAATTGGATGCTCTGAGAAGTATTCATGGGCGCAGTGAAAGAATTAAGTAAAATGAAAAAGTGTTTTCATGTGGTTACACTTTGTTATTAAAAGTGCATGACGTATTTATTTGTTGTTGATCTTAGTAAATAAACATTAAACAAATTTTTATGGGTGTTCTCTTTTTTACATCATGTAACTATTAAAATTGCTAACCCCACTGACCGACGAATTCACATGTCTCCACAGTTACACCAAAATTATAGTTTCAGAAAACTTCAGATCCTCTGCTATATACTGTATTATTTTACTTTGAGTGAGAAACAGTAATCTATTTTGACAACTCCTCTTCTGTTAGTTCAGATAAAATATCATATGTTTATGTAATTATTCGTTTATATCTCTTCTTATTATTCTTCATAATGTCTCCCTCTTCTTCCGTTTCCAATGAGGGCTTGATGTCTGTTCCTTTTCAATAACCTGTCTCTACTGTGTCTTTGGTTGTCCTATGCTTCTCTTTGCAATTGAAAATTTGTCCCTGGCTATTTTTATTATTGTCATTTCTCATTTGGCTTATAAGGTCATCCCATTTTTTCTTCTGTTTTTTTATTCACTTGAAGCGTGTGGTTGAACAACGAGAAAAGCGTCACTGAGCAAATTGTGCAGGAGAGGCAATTTTAAAAAACTTCAGCTTATGCTGCACAAAAGGAAACTAGTCTACTGAGGATATTCGATGAAACAGACTATGTTCTAGCTTGTCCTGTTGTCCGACCACACACTTCAATTGTATATGTTATTTATTTTTAAATCTTCTCTTATTTTGTCGCTTAAAGTTATGTTTGTTATTGTCCTCAAAACATTCATTTCACATGTTTCCAACAGATGTCTGTTTTACTTGTGTCTAGCTTAATTTCTGCTATATATGAACTTACTGGTTTTACAACTAATTTATATAGTATTCTAATTTTGCATCAGATGTTTGTTTTTCCAAATTGTCTCTCTTAAGCAGCCCGAAATTCTGTTAGTTTCGTTTGTTTGGCTATATAGTTCTTCTTTTAAACTAGTATAACTAGTGATATTTATGCCCAAATAATTTAATGTTGATACTTACTTACAAATGACTTTTAAAGAACCTGGAGGTTTATTGTCCTCCCTCACATAAGACTGTCATTGATCCCTATCCTGAGCAAGATTAAACCAGTCTGTAGTATCATATCCCACATCTCTCAAATCCATTTTAATATTATCCTCCCATCTATAGCTCGACCTCCTCAAATTAAATGTTGATACTTGCTCTATAATGTTATCATCTTTTACTAACTTTCAATGTATGGGGAAACGTGTTACTGTCATTGCTTTGATTTTTCTGTGAGAAATAAGCAAGCCACTGGAGTCAGTTAATGTAATAAGCTCATAGAACCAATATAATACCTTTATAACGTGTATGTGGAAAATCTTCTTATATAGAAGCTTGATATAATACTTACTTTACATACATACGTGCAAGCATTGGAAATTCGCACATATTAAAATATGAAGCTCTAATATATTAGACATTGGTCTGATATCTGTTCAAGGTTTACACGTATAACATTTTATTAAAACAGATGAGAAGGTATCATTATTGATCCATATTAAATGTCTTTCTTCGGCTAGTGAAGGCGAGCAGAAATCTCTTACTTCACTTTTGAAACAAAACAGCGTTGTTAAAATTGTCTTCAGAGAAAGATGACTGACGAAGTGGAAGTAGGATACCTCATACCAGGGCCGCTGATAGGATTTATGGGCCCCTGTGCAATATTGTGCTCGGGCCCCATTAAAAAAAAAAAATAAAAAATGACAAGTTACCAATTATTCTGACCATAATAATTATTTGCAAAATAAATAAAAGACAACCCCACACACAGATTCGAATCTAAAAATGTACACTTTTGTTACATTGAAAACTTTTAGCAAAACTTCACATTAGCACAATATATTACGCTTCTTTTTCAGTAGGGCCTATATAGTATGTTTCGTGACGAAACTTTCGTCTTTTCATTGTCGCTTGTTTCGTTTCGTTTTCATAAAACACTAATTCTTAAACAGCTGTAATTTCTGACTTGCAGGCCAACATCAACAAACAACTCTCCTTGACTTCAATGATGCAAAATCATCAATTATATCATCAAAATGTAAAGACTTAGCAAGATCGCTCTCCAGACTAAGGAGGCCAAGGTTACTCAGTCTTTCTTGACAAATTGTTACTCTGAATACATTTTTTATTTCCTTCATTTTGTTTGAAGTTGGTGTGAAATTGAGCGTTGCTTGTGAAGGTGCAGAAAATAAACCAATCTCAAGTCCATCTGTTCAGGCTGTCAAAAATGAAGACAGTTCATGCTTAGAAGTGAATACTGATGGTTGTGGCTGTTTAGAAAAAAAAATCTGTTAACAGTAGTATTGAATCAGAACAAGCAAACAATAGTAAAAATTATGTGTTAATACGTGCAAGTGAAACAAATTCACACCCACCAGTTCCTAACTCGTGAGTCATGGCAAGTAACATGCCAACTAAAGTGGCAGACAAATTGTGTCATTGAATGCGATGTTCAACCTGTCTAATAACCTTTGCGGAACAAGAGCCTTTGCAGTATTGTTTTCAAAACTCAAGAATGGAGAATGTGTTCCCAGAGACTGGCTAGTGTGGAGTGAAACAAATCAGTCACTGTACTATTTTCCCTGATCTGTTTCACTCCACACTAGCCAGTCTCTGGGAACACATTCTCCATTCTTGAGTTTTGAAAATACTGTTATACTGTTTTTGGAAAGGCTCTTGTTTTTTAACAACACATTCAATGACACAATTTGTCTGCTGCTTTTTAGTTTTCCAACATTGCTGAATTTCACACCAACTTCAAAGAAAGTTCTACTCCCTTTCTTAATATCTTCCAATTTTTCTGTCTCTCCTTGCGCTTATCAGCTCCCGACTTATGCTTCTACTTGTCCACTGTCCACTGGTAACACTAATGAAGAGAATTTACTAGAAAAACGACAACGAAAAGACGAAAGTTTCGTCACGAAACATACTATGTAGGCCCTACTGAAAAGAAAACATGATCCTGCGGCTTGGATTTGGGAGAGTCCACTAGCATATTGCTGTGGGCCGGCAGGGGTTGCTAGTTAAGAGGACAAGCCAATTGAACGTGTTCGGTACAAGCGACAGGAACATAATTTCAGGCAAATTCCGGAGCCCTCAAGTGTCGTGTCGATGATTGTTAATGTGGGAAACCAATATTCTATTATATAAAAGTTAAACATTTACATAGTGAAGTGGTAATTTGTATTAATTCTATTATTGTTGGTTAATATGTCAGAAAATTTTATAGTACCGGTATGTATCTGTGAATAATTATTCATGATAATAAAAAGTAATCAGACTCACTTAATCTGATGAGCCCTATGCACTTGCCCCCTTTGCCCCCCTTCTCGGCGGCCCTGCCTCATACACGTCTCTTATTATTTCAATGAAGTTTCAGAACTGCACAGTTCTCCTCATCGTCATGTTGCTATAATCTGCATCAACTGAATTTTCACTTCAAAGTCAGTGCATAGTTGCCGCTTTGGTTCAGTTGTAAGATGTTTATGGAAAGAGAAATTCCTGCAAACTTCATATGCTGCGTGCTACACTCATGAATGAAAACATTGACCTATACATTATTTACTGCATAAGTTATGCCTGCATGAAATAGATTAATTTCCAGTACAATATAACCATTCTTGAAGAAATATACCCATTATGAAGACATTGTAAATTAACTTCCAGTACAATACAGACATTCTTTAAAACTCAGAAATACATATTTTCGAGACATTGGTCCATATAATTATTTTAAATGAATGAATGCCCAAAATAGATTAGCCTAAATAAAATATAGCTGTTCTTTAGGAAAAAAGAAATATACCCTTTATGAAAACATTAGCCCATGTATGTTATTAAATATATACCGGTAGTGCATATATTTTACTTTTCCATGCTGAAACAGCAGCAGTGAGCCAAGGAATAATGCATACCTGACTGAACTGAGTGATAACTTGCATCACCCATGACTATTATTGAACCCTCTTTCAGATAATTCAAGAAATCATTCATGAACCACTCTTTGAACAGATCTGAATTAATTTCTAAATGATAGTGTTGCTTTTAGCCTCAAATATCAATTTACTTTCAGGAACAAAACCAGGGCATTCAATAAGTTTCCCTCCTTTTCCAACAGGTATCCTCATTCCATCTGATGATTTTGAGTCCTGGCATATGTATTTCAACGAATGGGTTTTTGAGCCTTGTTTCATTCAAACAAAATATGGGCCTTGTGTCCCAGATGATCGGATGTTATGCATTTTTCTCAAAAAAGCAGCCCTTGCCACTGCAATATCTCGTCTTTTCATTAAAAATCTCTTTCCTTCGTTACATCTTCTGTATGTAAACTCCAATTTTTTTAACGTTCTTAAAATAGACTATTGTGATCCTTGGAACCAAATTTTTCCTGCCATGATTTTCCTTAATTTAGATGAAGTTGAATATTCACCTCTGTCATAAAATTTAAGTACTGTACGATGTAACACATCTTTATCGAAGTCATTGAGATCTATCACATGACATCATTTGATTGTTTTCATAGGAGAAGAAAATTTCAGAAGAAATTCTGTATATTTTATGTTTACAGTTTGGTTAGCAATGCCACACATTTTTGCAGTCATATCTTAAGATTTTATTTTCTAAAATCAATTGTGGCAATTTCTGCAAGATTTTTAAGAAAGTTATATACGTTGTAAACAGTATTTTTGCTGTGACTTAGCAAAGCAGATTATCCTCTTCATTTGCCCTTTTTAACTGATGTCCCGTATATAACAGATGATTCGGCCTCACCCTGCATAATGTCAAAATAAGCAATAAACTAAATTAGCTAAATGGAAAATAAAACAATTAATACAGTAGACATGAATTTGAAGAGAAATTACTGCAAAATTAACACACTACTGCTTTCAATATGGCTAATGTTTTCCTTATATGCATATAGCACCAGCATTTGACATCGCTCAAGACTTGCGTGAGCCGGGGCAGAGATACCACTCCCATTCACAACGGCGCATGAAGTTTTAAGAATTGCGAGGAAGCGGCTGAGGATATTTCATTTGACCTAGGAATAACTTTTAGCGGTGATCTCAGCTGAGGGGAACACATTACTGACACAGTGGGAAAAGCATGGAGAGCGTTACACTTTGTGATGAGGGTACTAAGAAAAGGCTCTGATAAATCCAAAGAGATTTCATATAAGTCACTAGTTCGTCCAGTAATGGAATATGGTGCTGCATGTTGGGATCCTTACAGATTAGAACATATTAAGACATTGGAAAAAATTCGAAAATGGGCTCTCAAGCATTGTCGTAATAATTCAACATTAAAGTGGGACACACTCAAGGACAGAAGAACGCAATTCCGATTATGTGCAATGTTCAAAACATACAGAGGTGAGTCAGCCTGGAGAGAAATAAAAAATAGGTTGCAGTCACCAAATTACTCTTCAAGGAATGACCACTCACATAAATTGAGGGAAAGAAGACCGAGGACGGACACAGGAAAGTTTTCTTTTCTCTATCGTACTATCAGGGACTGGAATGCTTTAGCTGCAGACTTACTAAAGGCTTTACCAGTAACCAAAAATGTATTTAAAAATAGGCTTAAAGACTTTACTAATAGACGGTAGTATATTATGCACACTATTTAAATGGTGTAATTGATGTTTTGTTATTTGAAGTGTTGTATCAGTGAAGAAGTAAGTGTGTTGTGTCAGTGAAGTTTTATAGATTACAGTGGTAGTGCAAAGTATTTGAACAGTAAAATGTGTCGTAGTTTCAGTGCAATGAGTTGACAGCAAAATAAGTGTAGTGCTGAAAGATACTTGTGCATGTATGAACTATCATACTCGTGGGTTTTAGTTCGAACTTAGGGTTAAGATACAAATTAAATTTACTTTAAATGTTATTTTAAGTGATCATGCTTCGTTTAATTTAGGATGCTCCTTGTTAATATTATACTACTAATTATTATTATTATTATTATTATTATTGTTACTATTTATTTATTTATTTATTAGTCTTAATTACACTGGGTAACAACGAAAATGTTTCTTTCGATATTTTAACTGTTTCTGGTTCAGTTTTCCGCGCTGATTTCAAATCTGCCATTAGTTTTTCTGAAATGATAACGGTTCCAGAAATATAACGATATTCTGAATTATGTTTGTTTTACGTTGAAGCATGACTTCCAGAGATGATTGCAGGAATTGACCGGATTCTTTCTGTTACATTTGCGGATATTACGTCAGTCCAAAGCAGAAGAAGCATAACTTAACGCCGGGCACCAAATATTATACAACTTACAACGCTTAGTTTGGAGTACCAATAGGAGACCAGGACAAATCATGGGCACCACGTATGTGCTGTGGTTCCTTTAAGTCAACATTGGAAGGATGGCTACGAGAATCTCGGAAATGCGTGCCATTCGCTGTTCCCAGTGTTTGGAGGGAATCAACTAACCACCATGACAATTGCTACTTTTGTATGGTCGATTTGTCATCTTATAAAAATTTTAAACGAGGGAGATGGCAGTGTCTGGATATCTCATCTTCCATTACTCCCGTCTCACATGGTCCAGGTTTACCAGTTCCTGAACCACCAGCCGTTGACTCAAACGAATCTGTATCGACAGTGCGGCATGTACCCGTGCCCAAAAGTGACTCAGACTATAGCAACAGTGACGTTACAGCCAGAATCAGCATTTCCTAAATCAGCAGGAACTAGATGACCTAGTACGTGACCTTGAATTACCAAAATCGAAAGCAGAGCTCCTATCATCTTGTCTACAACAATGGAATTTTCTGGATGGAAGCTGCAGGATCACAAAATATAGGAAGCGGCATCACAAATTTGCACAGTACTACAGTAATGATGGTCATCTCTGTTATTCTAGTGACATCAGTGGTCTCTTTGGTGAAATTGGAGTAGCACACAATCTCGCAGAATGCCGTTCCTTCATAGACAGCTCACGTACTAGTTTAAGGCTGTGTTGCTGCACAATGGCAACTTATATCCTAGCATACCAGTTGATCACTCTGTTCTATTGAAGGAGGACTACAGCAATGTTGAACTGATACTAGAAAGGATCGTGTACGATAGCTACAAGTGGGATGTTTGCGGTGATTTCAAGATGATAGATTTTTTACTGGGACTCCAGGAAAGATTCTCTAATGCCCATGCTTCCTCTATTTATGGGACAGTCGAGCAACAGGAAAACACTATATCCAACTGAGTGGCCTTTACTTGATCCATGACAACTGAATGTTCTACATGAATCTGAATATGAGCAACATGCACAAACAGCATATTTCAGACTATTTTTTCTTGCTTCAGAATTGGCTGAAAGTCTTCTTTTTCTCAATCTTGATAAGAATTTTTGCAAAGAGTATGTACATTCTCGTTATAAACTACGATGTCTTTTAATATTTATATTAAGTTAACAAAAAATTTTCCTAAATAGAGGACTAAGTTTAAATTATCACGATATATAAATAAATGCCTAGTTTGTGCGAAATTAATTGTGTATCTACTTAAATTGTATAATTTATGTATGAGGTCGTGTGCAATTCAGGAGACTGATGTTTGTCTTCCTATTTCCAAATTAAAACATTTACGTATGCTTTTTTAATGTTAGTTAAAGAATATTCAAGGTAATGTTATTTGCCTTATGACGAAATAACAATTGTGAAATGCATTAAGTGTCTATGAAAGTAATATATAGTATTACCTTTAACATTTATTAATTCTTCCCTGCCATAAGGTGCTTGATTCTGAAAACTCCATAACTGAGGTAAGCATATTTAGGCATTTTGGTATGATTCATTTTGTGTTTTATATTAGAAATTTTGTTAGTTGTTTTGTACTGGATAAAAACACTCGAAGGAAACATACACACGATCAATTTGTCATATAAACAACTGATTTCTACATTTTTTAAGCAAATAATGAAATTTCTTATACACATCCCAATAAATTGTTACTACCAAATCTCATGTTCCTTGCGGACAGGAAGAAATTTATGATTAGAGTCTGTACAATGTTAAGTTTTCTGTGTAAAATAATAGAATTGGTGTTATATATACAGGCAAGAACTTTGTATTTTTATGTTTGTATGTGTCAATTTTGTTTGGTCTTTTTGTTATTAGTGAAGCCACAAGTAGGAACACAGAAGGACGTGACTGTGGTGGAAGGAGAGAAACTGAAGTTGGAGTGTGCAGTGATTGGTTCACCAACTCCGACTATTGTATGGAAATTTGGCAAGTATTCTAAATGTAACATTTTGAGAGTTAATTAGCATACCTGACCATGAAATGACAGGCCCGGGTTCAAATCCTGGTTGGGACAAGTTATCTGGTTGAGGTATTTTCCGGGGTTTTCCCTCAACCCATTAAGAGAACTGCTGGGTAACTTTCGCTGGACACTGCACTTATCTCGCCGGCATTATCACCTTCATCTCATTCATATGCTAGATATTCATAGCAGTTGATGAAGTGTTGTAAAATAACCGATTTTTAAAAGTACTTTGTTTCTTACTTCCTAGTATAAATCATTTATTGTTCATGGTTATTTCAGGCTGTACAAGTTTGGAGGTGATTTCTGCCCAGGACAGAATTATTCTTGGAAATTTGATAATTCCTTGCTGATCTACTAGGGTTACGAACCTCTTTTCGAAAGTTCATGTATCAGAATGAAGTGGATTAGAGTTTACTTAATAATGTTTCTAGTTGGTTCATTATCACATGTTCTATTTCCTCTGATTCTCAGTGAATAGATGAATAGTGCAGAGGTTTGTCTTTTTTCTTCCACACTTAATAGTGTGCTGAAATCTATAGTACAACTGTTAAGAACTTAGCATTAGTTAACAACTTTATGTATTGTTTTATTTTCTGATGACGACTTTGCTGCTGGACCCGAACCATTTGTAAAACTTAGTAATTAAGATGAAATTAGTTCATTACTAATGCTTTATATATGTTGTCTTCCCTTCTAAACTTCTATATGGAGATCTTATTCGAGTGGAAATGAACATACTATGTTTAAAAGGTCTTACAGCAAAGTAGTTCAAAATTATTACCTCTTACGCAGGGAGATTATTTCCTATATACCCAGTAGCTCAAACCACACTTTCGAGAATTTTGACTATCTATGCCTGGCCAATAGAACAAAAAGATTTAACTATAGAAATGCCTCTTCATAAAGTGTTGTTGATACGGGACAGTTCATGTGAAATTTATGCACAATCTTTCTCCAGACATGAGAGTGTTGCTTTTGTAAACCTTGCATTTTTGTTTCCTTATAATTAAATGTTATAGTGACTATAATCCAAAACCTAAACAAAGCACAGTTTAATGCCTTCTCAGAGTCTGTTACAAAGACAGGACAAGAAGATTCCAGCTGGCATTCTTGGGAGTGTAGCTAAACTTCCTCACAGCATAAGACCAGTTGTAGAATGGCATTAACACATCTTCACAATGCTATTTATTTTTACAGATAAATTATCTGCTGGAATATTCTTCAGATACTTAAATAAATTATTAATACTTCAGGAGAAGAACAGTGAGTTCGGGAAAATTTGATTTAAACTAATGGTTAGGAGATACCAAATACCATATAGATACTCTGTACTTGCTCTGTATCTCATGTTGCAACTGGGAAAAGAGACTTATGTTACCACAGTCTGTACCTACTTACTCATGTAATGGATGCACTTTTTTCCATAATTTTTGTATTAAAAATCCAGGGCATGTATTATATGTGAGGAAAAAGTTTAGGAAAAAAATCGTAACTACCTGACATCCTACTTGATAATCACAGCTGGTTTTGACATTGGACATTCAAGTAATATTGAAAATGATCGATTATACACTTCGAGAGCATTATTATATCCAATGCTTATGAGCAGTAATAAAGTAAAGTGCGTAACATACAAAATGAATAAAAATGTGGCATAGTACAGTATAACCTAAAACTGAATACAAACGAAGCAAAAACTAAATATACTTTGTGAAGGTATTCTTACCTTAAACGTGAGAAGTGCATTGAAATTAGAAAGAAACAAAATTACTTCCAATGTGTCAGCTCCAAAGTTTTTAGATTTGGCCTAACATCTACCTTTGTGTTTGATTGCTCCAATGCTTTGCGGGAGACTCAATTAAGTGTGATGTTTAAAAATGCCACAACCATAAAAGGGATAAGCCTAACACGTGTACACTGCATTAAGTCTACCCAATAAGAAGAAAAAGTTTCTAGCATCCTTTTAAGCAAGCAAACCAGATATGATTATCAGACAAGGATCACCCTTTGATTTCAAAGTTCGTTTCTAAGAATTCTTTGGTGCATGATGCAGACACTGATGAGTAGTCATCGGATTTATATGCAAATTCATATTTAATTTGTTTTTACTTATAATATGAAATTAGCTTTTGCAATATGTTTCATGTTCTGTTTTTGTATGTGAAATTTTATAGTGCATATAATTGCAGATCTCTGATATTGCTACGTATTTCATCATTTTTCCATGCATAGAGCATAGAATACATGTATTTTTTTTTATTTTTAATTTTAAAATTAATATTTTACTATAGAGGCACCCATAAGGAGCCTCTCCGAGCACTACTGAAAAAATCACATGATGTTACTGGAGAATAACGTTCCTATTTAGTTGGAAGCAGTAGTGGGTTGAGGAGTTATCAATCAGTCACAGCTGCAGGAAGAGATAAGATTATGTCACCATCTAACTGAAATCATGTAGTCCTTCTCACTATGGAAGTAACCCTTAAGGTTGTGCTGTTGCGACAAAATTATGTGTTGTCCATTTCTTGATTTATATTGCATCACCATGCAACTCAAACCTCGCCTCAGTGATACAGTTAATGTAGTATTGTTTAGTTTTCCATGAGGTTAAGTTAGTGTTACAATGTCAAAAGAAATGTCCTCTAGAAGTTCGCTTTTAAAACAGTGGATTAAAGGATGTGGAGAATAAAGATTTCACTATAGACAGTAATGTTATTTACTGTGTCGTGTGCAATAAACAAGTTGCAGTAACACGTATCTACCAACCAGCACATTGCAAATAAATGGAGGCAAAGTAAATCCAAACAAACACTACTAACAGAAGTTCCTTCAGCTTCACAAAAAATTAATTTTGCAGTGATCTATGTGAAACTCTTAAGCAACAAACACACAATGGAATTCGCTCAGTAACCATAAATTCCATAGTTTCTTAGAAAAATATTGTAATCACGCCATTCCTGACATATCTGTTCTGAGAAAAAATTATCTAGACAGTTGTTAACACTCAGCATTTAAAGGACTCTTAGTGTATGGGGTGGTAGATGAAACTACAGATGTCTGTGGCAAACTATGTGAAGATGAGCCAGGAAAACCGTACTTGGTTGCTTGTAGGGCTTTAGAAAAAACAAATCATTCTACTGTTGCTTGCTTTGTGAACGACACTCTATAAATACTGTGGCCAGAAGGAAGCTTTCAGATGCTGCAACTTGCATGTTGAAAGCTGCTTCAGCATTGAAAGTATTTTTTGCCCCAACTCATTCATGTTACGTGTATTGTGCATGGATTTCATAGAGTTGAAGAAGTCATAAGGGAAAGTTTTTCTGACGTGAACACTTTGATATGCAGCACCAAAAAGGTATTTGTTAAAGTCCCATCCAGAGTTAGTGCTTACAAAAAAAATTTCCAGACCTCCCATTATGCCTAGAGTCAGTTCTTACCTGTTGGGGTACGTGCATTGAAGCTGCTCTCTTCTATTCAGATAATTTTAATCCAGTTAAAGAAGTCGTTGGTGCACTAAATGCAACTGAAGCTTTGTCAATTCAACATTTCCAGAATATTTTTATTTCCCCAGAGCTAGTAAATGCTTTCAAATTTTGACCAGTAACATCTGTAGACGTGGAAAGCTTCTTCTTAGCATACAAACTTGAATTACGTGATAAACGTCATAAACTTGCCCCTAAACATTTGGAAAAACATAATCGTCATGTACTGCAAATCAAATTATAAACCAGAATGATGTCTAAGGAAGAATGTACAGTGTAAGTACTAAAATGCATAAGCCTAAAATTAAAACTTCTAATGCATCTTTAGTGCATATTTCCGAAATTATAGCATTTTTTTAAGATTTTGACAGCATAAATGCATGCATATTCTAGATATTTTTAGGCTTATAAATCCGATGTCTACTGATGAGTCTGCAGATAGAGTTTCTTTCAAGGAAAGGGAGGAATTAATGTCTACGGATATTGAAGTAGGAACTTTCGTATTAGTCAAATTTGATGATAGTATAACTGAAACTCCAGATATGTTGCAAAGTTGTGTAGATGAAGATGACGTTAAAATAATGTGTCTCAAGAGGACTGTCAGTTTTCGATTGCTTTTTAAAATCAATGAAGAAGACATCATATGTGACACTCAACCAGATTTTATACAAGCTATCTACATCAGTTGTTGAAATGAGGAGGGACAGAATGTTTTACAGAATTGATAATAAACTTTACATCAAAGAAGTGTAATTGGGTTTATATTATAATGTAACACCTTTGAATTTAAAGTTTTTTTTTAAATAAAATGTTCATTTGTCATTGTGTATGTAGTGAAAATTTAAAATGTTAGGGGCGTCATACACTGTACAATGAAGTAAGAGAATCACCTTGGATGGCAATATTATAAAAGACAATTGTTAAGAATTTTGCTTTCCTATATTTTCTGCTAAGATTTATGAATTACAATGTAACAAAACATAATGGTCAGACATGTACACTTATGGACAAAACGTTCACAACATGCCTGAATAAAACCATCTGTGAAACTTCTCGTACAGCATATTGGTTACATCTGCTGAGTCGGATGGATTTGAACATCGTAGTGCAGTAGAAGCAAGCAGAAATGACAGGGCTGAATATTGAACAATATATGATGAAATATAATTGAATGAGATAAGACAACAGTAGTAATTAATTAAACAATATAAATATTAATTGGAATAACAATAAGAGTGTAATGGCTGATACGCACAGCACTTTCCTAAAATTGCATTCAACTGTGCCCCAGTGAATACAATATCAACTTGGTGGTAATAAAGAAAACATACGCTTGAACTATCAAGTAGATAAACAAAAGGAGGAGTATTCCTATCAATTTAATAAGTACAAACTATCTATACATTACTGCCAGACGAATCTCAAACTACAGTGCCCTGTATCTCTGTTCCTAATCTGGAACATTCTAAGAAAACAAGTCAATACTCGTTTCTGAATGCATATATATCATACAAGCAAAGTTCTGAATATGTGTCTCCTATGCTAGCGAAGTTCCAAGTGTGTGTCTCTCCTGGTACCGAACTTCTGAGTGTGTGTGTCCCATGGTAAGGAAGTTCCGAGTCAATGTCCCACACTAGTGCACTTCCGAGACTCTCTCTCCCCTAGTATCGAACTACCAAGTGAGTGTGTCTGACAATTTAACCATCCAAGAAAACTACTTCCCTCTCTACTTGCTTACCCATAAGTTTATGCTGCTATGATGTAAGGATATAACAGGAATGCCAGATGGAAAAGATGGTGCTGATGGATGCGTACTGATCTCGCTCACTGAGGCAGCATACATGGCTCAGTTACTAGCACTCCATAATAAAATTATTTTCTTTTATTCTTCTTTTTGTTACATATGGTTCAAGAAAGTGACTATTGACTATATTCTAAACAGTCGTAGTGATAAAACTGGAAATACATAAGGCTTTTACTTTCAGAGAAATTTGAAGTTCCATAGTTGTCTTTGCTTGGAATATCTTTTTTTGCGTAACATGAGTTACAGCAACTTTTTCATCAATAAATCAGAAATATTTCTGATTACTGGTTCCTGCCAATATGCCATTAGAAAAGTCCAGGATAACAGAGAGTGTTTGGAATTGAATGGGTTACATCAGCTGCTTGTTTATGTGGATGGCGTGAATATGTTAGGAGAAAACCCACAAACTATTAGGGAAAACACGGGAATTTGACTTGAAGCAAGTAGAGATAGGTTTGGAAGTAAATTCCGAAAAGACAAAGTATATGATTATGTCTCGTGACCAGAACATAGTATGAAATGAAAATATAAAAACTGGAAATTTAACCTTTGAAAAGGTGAAAAAATTAAAACATATTGGAGCAACAGTAACAAATACAGTGCTATCGCTGGCCACCGTGCAGGGGGGTTTTGCTTTTGATCATTGGTTGCTATCACTGGGTGCTGTTCAATGGGCGACTCGACAGCAAAAGGCACTGTATAAATGAAACTCGGGAGGAAATTAAACACAATAAATATGGGAAATGCCTGTTATTATTCGGTTGAATAGCTTTTGTCATCCAGTTTGCTCTCAAAAAAAAGCTGGAAGTTAACATTTATAAAACAGTTATATTAATCAATTGTTTTGTATGGTTGTGAAACTTGGACTCACACTTTGAGAGGGGAACAGACGTTACAGGTGTTTGAGAATAAGGTGCTTAGGAAAATATTTGGGGCTAAGGAGGATCAAGTTGCAGGAAAATGGAGAAAGTTCCACAACACAGAACTGCATGCATTGTATTCTTCACCTGACATAATTAGGAACATTAAATCCAGATGTTTGAGATGGGAGGGCATGTAGCACACATGGGCGAATCCAGAAATGCATATAGAGTGTTAGTTGGGAGACCGGAGGAAAAAATACCTTTGAGGAGCCCGAGACGTAGATGGGAGGATATTAAAATTGATTTCAAAAAGGTTCTGGTAGGGACTGGATTAATCTTGCTCGGAATAGGTATTGTTGGCGGGTTTATATGAGGGCGGCAATGAACCTCCGGGTTCTCTGAAAGCCATTTGTAAGTACTGCCATGAAGAATGTTCCTAAATGCAATAGTTCATAAATGTGTCTGAATGTAACGTGAATTACTGTGGAATGACCCACATGGAAATAACATATATTAACCTAGCATAACTTGTATTCCCCCCCCCCACCTTACCGTAGTCCTTATCCAAATTACATATTAAATTTGTGCATTTACCTATACATGTGTAATTGTACTTCAAAAATTGAACTGCTCATATTTTTATGAGTGGTTACATGTGAACAAAATGTGGAGGAATACATTTTTACGTTAATTAACAATATAGATGGATTTGCATTGAATTATAAATAACCAGAGGTTTTCTATTCTTTGTTGACAGACCATCAGACTCATGATTTCTTAATAGTGATTCCTTTGACAATTTTGGTAAATGTTATGCTTATTTTTTTATATTCATTTTGTTATTCATAGGCAACAATACTTACAACCAGAGTACAGAGCGGGTGCAGCTAGTGGAATATGGGGGTGTTCCAAATGCAGCTCTTATCATCAACGAAGCCACTATGGATGATCGTGGAAATTATGTATGCAGTGCCAGTACAGAGACTGAATCAGATATTTCCACATCCACAGTATATGTGAGAGTTAAAGGTAAGAAAATGCATAAATGTTACTTTTTCCTTTCTGATAAGTTACATTTAACCTTAGTTACTATGTTACGTGCAAACAAACCACACACCTAAGTGAACTACTTTTAAGTACTGCTTATGTTTTGACAATTGTAGTGATCCTCTTACACTACAGTGCTTGTTGAAAGGGAAAGGTTTCACTCTTATTATAGATTTATTAAGTAGTTTACAGTGTGATTGTGAGGTATAAAATAATTTGAATATTTTATCTAACTTGTCCATAAGTCTGTTTTACCAGGTCTGTAAGTTCCCAACATTTTAACAAGCCTTCACCTGAGTCACTCTTATGCCTGGTTTCACCAAGCGTCAGTAAGTCAATCCAAATGAAACATTAACTAGTGAACATTAAAATATTTAACGATTCACTAAAATGCGAGCTGTTCACCATCCAAATTTTCTTAACATTTAATGAATGGTAAGTAATGGCTCATTACGGATAAATGTGATCAATGAATTTTTCATAACTATATCGGAAAGTTTTTGTTGTGTCTCTTGGTAGTGGAAATGTTGAAGTTTTGACTGATTTACACAAGTACGTTTATATGTGCACTGGCTTCATAGACTTCAAACCAAGCAGTTGTAAACGTCTCGTTGCTCTATTTACCTTATGACTCTCCTGTGGAGCAGTCAGTAGCGTGCTGTCTTGCAGACTCCTGGACCAGCATTCGATTCCCGACCAGATCAACTTTTTTTTATTAACGTAACTAATTTTTATATATGTTACCTCTCTTCATTTTTTATAGTGGAACGAATTATTTCCCAACTCTGGCTCGACTAGGAGAATAGAAAAACTCTTGGGAGATCAATTTTCTTCGCGAAATAAAACAAAGATAAACAAACAAATTAAAGAAAAATAAAGAAATAAACATGTGGACCTAACACTTTGTCCACATGCCACCGGCATCTATCACATCCTAACATCTTCGGGGCATTGAGTCCACCAGATCGCAGAAATAGTTCTGGTCTTCAGCAAGATCTCCTCAGGTAGCCAGAACTTAATCCCACAACAGATCTGGATTTTGAGGTGGGTGGTATCGATATTTGTCGATCCTCCTATTTTTCAGGTCTTCCTGTGAACCATCTTTGAACATTTATGGCAATGTGTGTGGGGTGGTTATCCTGCTGGAAAATTAAATTTCCTTCGGATAGAAAACTATTATAAATTTCATGAATCCAGTTCTTCCGCTTCTGTTTTAAAGCCAGTGCAAACAATAACAATCCATCTGGATTTATCCTCTTGGCTATCTCGTAGAAAATATCTCTGATGAAGCATTATTATAGCACATATTCATAGCTATAATATCACACAAAAGCATAGTGCTATTATAGTGTAGTGTCTGGTCTGTGTTGGCCTTTAGTCAGCAGTGTGACTCTATTAAACATAATAAAGATTTAAGTTATATACAATTAAGGAATAACAATTTTCACACCCCATTACTTTATTTATAAGTCACTGGGCAAATGCGAACCATGTCTAACTAATTTCAAGTAAATAAAGTTAATGTCCAATTTCTTGATATAGTCATTATCCTGGAATATTGCATAGGTTCATACAGAATGTTTTCATGGACAGCTTTAGTCTAGTGGACAGAGCGCCTGTTTTCGAATCAGTCAGTTGTGTGTTCGACCTCGCTGTTATGCATTCCCTTTTTTATTTATTTTTTTTTCTATATTTGTTAAATTAATTTATTTTTTAACAATCTTTACCGCACTATTTATTTATGCTGAATTCTTTTCCCTGGCACTTGTTCTAACGACATACAATGAAACGAAACCTCAGCTAGTCATCAGATCGCTCGTCCTCTGCTCAGTATCTGCTACATCATACAGGCAATGCTTACATCTCTATAACAATTATTTTTCCATAGATGTTCTATTCACCGACTGTATCTTGCTATAATTGCTCTAACACACAATCAGTCATTCCAAGATAAGAGAATAATAGAAATCTAATAACACTTCAGAATATTAAAGAATCTAAACAAAAATGTTGCTTTACGATGAATTCCAGCATACAGGATAAGGAGAAAGTTGATATTTTGACAAAGAGGAAAGCTAATCCAACAACAGTCATCCGCAGTGACTTAGGGGTAAAATGCTTTCCTCTAGACACAAGAGTTATGAGTTCAAGCCCAGCTGGGGTCGATGGCTTTTTCAGGATGCAAGTCCTCCAAGAGGGACATTAAGACATGTGTCCCATGTAGGAGTTTTCCAGCACATTAAAGACTTCCAAGCCTAAATTAAAGACTCTGAACTAAATTTCTCTTCTAGTAATACCTTAATTGCATAGTTATAGGCATTTGAGGTGATGAACTTACGATTTGTCCCTCTGCTCCTGTCAGCAACTAAATTCCTTTAGATAGGTACTTAAACCTCCATCAGGGAATATGTTCAAACTCAGGAACTATAGGTTCGATGAATGATGAATCCAGCAAAAAAAAAATAATAATAATAATAATAATAAAAAAAAAATAAAAAAAATAAAAAAACTCGGTAACCTGCCTTATAAATTAGCAAAACTCTTAACCGACATTAAAATAATAAAAATGAACACACACACACACACATATCTATAGAATTCACTAAACAACAATGTGAAAATAAAAAGTTGAAAACACTACTAGAGCCCAACATACAGTAATACTAATAGTCCTCATTCAGCTTAGAAACTGTCCAGCAGCATACCTCCATCGCATAAACTTGTTACACTCGTCACACTGTAGCGTGCAACAACACAAATATAATAATGAACAAGGAATACTTACTACTCTGCTAATGTATTTCAGTTTCTGCTGTGTTGGGCTTACGAGTGTAGGCATGTGATTGTGTTTCATTTGCGTCTCTGACGCAATCTGTTACAGAGAAAGGAATATTGTACATTTTCTCTTCGAAGAGTTATTATTTGTTATCACTTGATTCCTTTCCATAATATTGCACAAAAATATACACACTATTGTATTGCAGATAAACTAGCTGCCCTCTGGCCATTCCTTGGTATTTGTGCTGAAGTCTTCGTGCTGTGTGCCATTATCTTGATCTACGAGAAGAAGCGCAACAAGACAGAGCTGGAAGAAAGTGACACAGATAACAGTCCTGAAACGTGAGTGGCCAATTCCTACCTTTGTGTGACGTGGAGTTCTGTGGCTCTATTATTATTATTACTATCATCATCGTCAGATATTAGATAATTGATATTATATTTTCCTTCAAAGCATTTTGATGAAATTTGTTTCCCAAAGTTTACATAGAGGTACTAATTTACATACACTAGCATATCTTATTGTAGCTGAATATTAGTCAGAAAATTGTTTCATTTTCTTTCACGCATATTACATTATGTCAAAAATACGGGATTCAGAAGAATATTGAAAAGAAAATTGAGCACAGAATGATGAATTCAGTCAAAGCAAAGTTCTGGAAATAATCTGTGGCAGGTGTTTAGCTTCTTAACCATGCGTGATTTTCTGGCAGAACACGTACAACTCATAATGATTAATATATACGAAACTGTCTAAAATAACATACAGTTCCTCTGAAGTCAGAAACTTAAAAATGAACAATAAAATTTGAGTTGACATCTTTTCCTATCGAAGTTGTATTCGATGTGAGAATGATAAATCATGCACAAAAACCTTGTCTATCTCTTTTGTTCTTCCAATCAATAAAGAGAGATACTGACTACAAGAAGGCAAGTACGACTTTATTGTCAAACTGCTGAGTTCGGAACAATAAGGAATCTCTGTTATTAGAATGTTACATGAAGGAGCAAAAATAGACACGTGTTCGATTTGTATGTCTCGTTCTATTGTCCATGTGATTCAACGAGTATTAACAAAACTTCATAAAGCTGTTGCAGTCAGTATATACTCGAATGTTGATATGAAAATGTAGATCGTGTTTTCAACCATACTATTATTTTCTTGTGAGTAATATATTTGACACTCGTAAGTGCTGTTCATACACTCAAAAATTTGTCCTTAAAAATAAATTTCAAAAATTATCCCAATTTTAGGTAGAAAAATGGATGAGGAAGTAAAGTCTTTGCCCCTATGTAGTATAGGTCATTCGTTATCTCGTGAAACCAAATGGTTGCGTGCGCCGTAGCATATAGAAAAAACCTTATGGTGTAAAATCGTTAATATCAAGGGAACTGTAATTATTGAAGAGAACAGAAAATGGGCAGAATGGACAGATTGCGAGGTGAGAATGCGGAAATGGATTTACATTCGCACATCGATTTACTAGCAACGACTATAACAAGGAGGAGCAAAAAAAGTTACGATGTTGACAAAGAGTATATTCCGTCAATGCTGCCACCTACAAGCAAATTATTTGAAAAAGGCGTCAAATCAGATAATTTCAAAATATCAGGCATACAAGTTACGGAAAGAAGGAGATTTCTTGATTTATCAAAAATCCACCTGGACCCCGGACAAAGATAAAAGAGAACGTCCGGTCACTGTAATATTGTGTCATCTTGGTAAGAATGTAGCAAAGCTCTGGTTGAGAAGAATAGAAACATCTCAGTGATTAGAGCCATTTGTAGACACCATCTCCTGACTTAGTTATTTGTGTCACGAGGTTCAAACCTGTGACTAAACAAAAACAGCCTTTGTCCTGACAAGCTATATTTCTTCTGCGTCTCCCCTGTAAGATAGCCTACCTGGTAAAAACTACAGTGATATTTTGACATTGGCTGAATTTTTTAAGCAGAAAAGATATAGGAAGGCTTTGGAAAAACGTCCTGCTTTGCATAACTCAGGAAAATGAAATGAGTAAAAAATGTATTATTTGATTGAACTACAATTGCCAATCACGTGGGAGATGCTTTTGTATGCTTGTTTGATCTTGGAGACAGGACAGGAAGTATTGTATGCTTCGATTCAATATTATAACTCTGCGCATGAAGGAGAATAAATTATGAAATATTAATGTGCATTCTCATTATTTTTACTGTCCCTTCTCCATTAATCATGTCGAACAACTTGAACTTTGCCTTTGAAGATGACATCACATAGGCCTACAGCTTTGTCACTTGAATTTCGAATAATTTCGTCCATTTCACGAGACAAACATTCATTTCTGATCTCCTGTTATAAATTCTTACTCTTTTTTAAGGACTGAAACACGGACTTTTTCTATCGAAAATGTCACATGTTTTAGGTAGTTAACCATTCGAATTTTCTTTTCTCCTCTTTCTATCTTTCTCTATATGGACCAGCTTTTACGAATTTTTCTTCTTTTCATTCAGTTGATTCAGAGGAACTGTGAAGTTAGTTTGAGAGAGAAATCATGTCTAACAATAAATCTAGAGTGGTGTTAAGTTTAGAGGTGAGACGAAAAATGATAGAGGAAAGTGAGAAGGGAACATCTGCGAGAAAAATTGCAGATATATTCAAATGTGGAAGGACACAAATAAAAGGTATAATTAAGAATAAAGATGAAATATTAAAAGAATGAGAGGAAGAGAGAATCTGTGTTTAGTAATGTGAATGATTTCGTTTACGAATGGTTCAAGTGTGCAAGGGTGAAGAAATTGCCAATAAGTGGGCTTATGATTCAAGAGAGAACTCTTGAAATTGCCAAAGAACTCAATGTAAGCAATTTTTTTGCTAGTAATGGGTGGTTAGAGTGCTTTAGAAAATGGCATAACATTGCATTTCGTTCTTTGTCTGGTGAAGGAGGTGACCTTGCATCCAATGTTATTGAAGAATGGAAAAAATAGATTGCCTTCAATTCTTGCAGAGTATGAATTCAGAGACATTTACAATGTTGACGAAACAGGTTTTTTTTCAGGGCCCTCCGTAAAAAAAGCTTTAAGTTTTAAGAAAAAAGAGTGTAAAGGGGGAAGTTGGCAAAAGACTGAATAACTCTGCTCTTTTGTTTTAATGCTGCAGGAGAAAAAAAACACTCTTAATGATAGGGAAATCGTTGAAACCGAGATGTTTGAAAAATGTTGACATGGACTTATTGGAGGTGAAGTGGACTGCCAACAATAAAGCTTGGATGACATCATCATTGTTTGAGAATTAGCTATGTGATTTCAATTCCAAGATTAAACAACAAAATCGCAATGTGATCCGTGAAATTGGTGTTTCTTCCCCCAAATACGACATCACACCTCCAGCCCTTTGATCAAGGTATTATCCAGTCATTTAAACTGAGATACTGCAAGCGAGTTTTGAAAAGGCTAGTTGCAGGAATGGAAGAGGCTGACATTAATATGCACAATTGTTGTACGCACACAGTACTAAAAAGTCAATGAAATTCAGTATTTTCATGCCGATCTTTGATTCGGTACCTCTCTCTTTTTGTAGTTCATCCTCCATTTTATTAGTAAAGAAGACGATAAACAAACTGCTACGTACATTTCATCATTTGAAAACGTATTTTTATATATTATGAAGAACCTAACCATAAAATGAATTGAACCAACATGAAGATGCTGCATTGTACATACATAGGCCCTCAGCTTTGCAGCTACTTTTACAAAACTGTGCAGCAAGGTAGTGGCATATTCTTCGTATAAAAGAGTATCTATAGTATGTTCACTTTTTAGATGTCTAAATCCCTCATTTGCCGAAATAATGCTTAGAACTGGAAGGACGTAGTTAAGCCATGCCAACTCTTTAGAGGTGAACATACCTCTATCTCGAATAGATCCTTTCAGTCTGTAGCCAGTTCCACAACTTGAGGTGTGAGGCACTCTTGTTATCTGTTGTTGAAAACGTGACTCTCTAGCTACTATAAAGTTATGTGGATGGTATATTAGACTTCAGTTTTCATTCATTCTACAGTATTTCTTAGTTTTTGCAATGATTTGGGTACTCTTGATGATTGGTTTAATAATTGTAACTATAAAAATCTTACCTCCATTTCATAATCAAACTTTGCATTTCTTCTTTTTTTACAGAAAAAACACACCTGACCATGGAAAGGATTCTGTTAGACAGAGGAAATGAATGCAAATATCTGCTGTAAAAGATGAAAATAAAATAAACTGTTGGCTTCTTTGTTAATTTTTTAAATTGAAAAAAAAAATCATGTTTTGATGATCACCAAGTTTTTAGCAAAAAAAAAAATAGGTAGCCATAAAAATGCATGTTAGACGATCTCCCTCCCCTCAGTATGTGGTGACAAACACACTTGGGTGTAACATCGTTTGTTTTTTTTTATGTATGAAACTACCTACGTCATATTTGTACTTCCTAACAGCAGAGTGTGATGAATACATTTATTTGGGGGAGGGAAATGCACCAGCTAGTGATAATGAAAGTGCACCAATGTAACTGTTAATACACATCTTCATGTCGCCCAGAGAGAAGATACACCAACATATCGTCTTGTAACATTTGTAATATCGCATTCATGGCGGTATTAGGTTATGTTCAGCTTTGTTTTAACTTTGTACATTAACGTTTTCTAAATTTCTATGAAATAATAATAATTTTGCTTGTAATTATTACTAAATACAAACGTAATTTGAATATAAACATCTCTAGCCATAAAGAGAAGAAGAATGTATCTGCAGAGACTGTTTAAAAACTGATGAGGCCATGTTAAGTTTAGATTGCATATTTTTATTTCAGCAGTATTTGCTATTCATATGGCAGAACAGCAAATGTTGTGTGTGCCATTGATTGTATGTAGGTACAAATCTTACACAATTTACAGTGCTTTGGAAGAAACCTTTCTTTTAATATTTGTTATTCATTTTCTGTCACTTTGACACAGTTCGTGCTGTTTCATATGGGTATATATATATATTTTTTTTTTTTCACATTCAAATTTCAAATTTATTTATTTAATACACAAGGTTTACACATGAAATATTGTTTTGACTTCCTTTTTCTCTATAACATTGCTGTTGTTATTGTGAAAGAAACAAGCTAAAGTTTCTGCATATTATATGATTTAAGAGCACATAAATGTAATATATCACCGAATTTGATGTTAATGTTCTATGAGATGTCATTGAATTTGAAAGAACTGTGAACGGGACTTTGTTCAAAGATGAATAAAGTTTATTGTATTGGCGATTTCTGTAGAGATATTTTTGTAACTGAATTACAATTTGGCAGGTAAATGGCACATCAGCCATTTATAGAGATTCATAAATTTAGGAATGACTGTAGTCTTTCTTTGTTGTCAGTAATGTTTCATAATATGTTACAGTAATCCCATTGTGGATGTAAGGCAGCATGATGCTAGTAGACCTGCAAGTATTACATCAGTAATGGCAACATTAATAATCTGTTACATATAAAAATTATTTTTTGGGGAATTATTCACTTTTACTAAGTCTTCTATCAGTGTTATGTTTTGATAGAATGCAATTATCATGTCCGTTTGATGACCTTCAGAAGCTATAATTCGAAATTATCTCATAATTCAGTTCATGTCATTGGATATTATTATTATTATTATTATTATTATTATTATTATTAAATCAATAATCATATAACCAATTTAAACTTAATCCATAGTTAAAATTAGGGTATGTGCTTAGATTGCTTAGTTGGCAAATTGTTTCCAGTACTGTGTAAATCTTACTTTGGCTGTAATGAATGAAGAAAACCAGGCAGTCTTTTGTTCTCTGTTGTTAATAAAAATTACATAAGCATGTAAAAAATTCGGTTTGAAGTGGGATATACATGTGATATGCAGTTATTTGCTGTTCGTAGTGTGTGTGCTGGTTAATTTCAAGATAAATGCAATATATTGTATTTTTGAACATACAAAAAAATAGTTTCATTTTGGTCGCCACATAAAATATACATTTCGTTTGTTTTGTTGTTATTATTATTATTATTATTATCATCATCATCATCATCATCATCATCTTGCAGTTTGTCTGAAATGTTTAGTTCTTTTTATTATTTTCAGTATAATGTGGAATCAAGTTGAGCCACTAAGCACTTTCCCAATATCTTACATTTATTCCATATTTCGTTTTTCTTTTTTCCTTTTTTCCCCCCCAAAAAGTTAATGTGACTTATTGAAAAGGCGTTCATAGTGTTGTATTAATTCTATACTTACGCAATATAAGAAAACAAATATATCTATTCTCTCCTCCCTACATCTTTTTCAGATTTTCTCAAGCATAATTTTAATTTGTAGTAAGTGCATCATATACATTTAATTTCATACTTAGCATAGTTAGCATTTTGAATAAAACATATTAAAAACGTTAAAAAATCTTTGCCTAATATTAGACGACATGGGCGAGATGTTTATTTCCATACTTGAGGATTGCGGTAACTAGTCATACATTGTATAGTTGCAATGTATTGTATTCAAAAAACAAACGATCAGTTACCAGTGGAACAAAACATACATAGTAATTGCTAAAAGTTGTATGATTCTTGAAAGATTGTCGTCAACTCACATCAATACTGTAAATATACAGCACGATATTCAAAGCTTAAGACTTCATATTACGGTACTTTCAGTAATGTGAAATTTCATTGTGTTTTGTAATTTTACATTTATAACTAAACTGGCGTGTTGAGTGGAGAGTATTTTTTGTTTCTTTGAAATATTATTTCATTGCAGAGGGCATTCTTTGGTGTATCTTCCTCTGGTGCTAGACATTTGAGCAATGATGCTATCTGATTGATTTTTTTACTTTCCAGGATGTAATATAACAGATAGAATCAAAATATGTAAGAATAGCTTCACATGAATGCCATGGCTTACAGTCATGATATGTAAGGTTATGCTGAGCACTTTTGAGAGGCAATTATGTACATTCAGGTACTTATTATGAGCACATATAAAAACAGTTTATTTTAAAGGAGTAAAACATGAACTACAAAGCAAACTATGCTCAAAATTTAAATTATTTTGGCAGTTGTATAATTGTGTGTATGTATGTATATAAATATATAATATTTTTTTTGTATGCTCTTTGAATGCCGCTGTTCTTATCTGTGCTCAATGTGTAGATATCTTGGAACATTACCAAATCTTCTAGTGGTGGGGTGTGATTTGCAGACCTGAGAGTACACTGCCCCAAGAAATCATCATCTCTGTCCAGTATGTGACTCTCAACTGATGTGTGTATATGTGACAGGTCCAGAGTGCAGACATTTACAACATAAAAGACAAAAGGTTAACGTCGGCAACACCTCGATACTGAAGCTATGCACTTGCCACTTGCTATATTCTCACACAAATAATTAACTTAATCATTCATAAATATAGTGATAACAGAGGTCAGTGTGTGTTTTGTTTTCAGTATACTACTGTTGATATAAGACATGGTACTGATATGTCAACTCAATTCGCAGAAGTGTGATGTTGAGAAACATTGGTATTTCTCGTAAGTAGGAGACAGTGAAATTGAGTTCTAGACGACTTTGAAATATACGGACAGAAAACAGAGTCCCACAATTGCCAAGAAACATCCAAACACAAAAATTAAACAGCGAAAACTCACTGTTGTCCGTCACAATGATTTTTCTGGACCTGTCACACCCCACCTCTCAGATATTCATGATCAGGGTGTACCAACTTTGCATTCCCAAAGGCTGTATTAAACTGTGTACAAACATTTTTTGGGGCCAACAAAATCCCGACATTAGAATTGGGCATAAGGTACCGGTATTGTAAATATTAGTAGCAGTTGTTGGAAAGTTTTTTTGTAAGAATTGAGCTTGGGGTTGATGGGCTGCAGTTGAGTTGTTTATCTTGTCCTCTTTCATACTCACACTTGTTAACATTCATATTTTATGCTAGTTAAGTCTAATCACTGTTTTTATTCCAAATATGAAAATGTTCCTCAGAAAATTCATCTTACTGATATAAAAATGCTTTCACACACTTAAGAGGATATTGTAGAGTAACTATTTTAATTGCAGCGTATTCTAACTCCATCAGTTAGAACCTTCAATGTGTCAGGCTGATCTTTACTGTTTGATAATAATCTGCTTCATGTATTTCCTTCCATTATTAAGCAGATCTGTGTATATATAAGCAGCATGAGGAACAGGCCCGTGGATGTGGTAATACTTCACAGCATTGGGATTGCCACTACTAATGATCTAAGATAACTACATAATGGACCTCTGCAATAAATAATGGAGGTGACTGTTCTTTGGTATTAAACAGAAATGGTACAAGTTCATTATGTTAACGAATTAACTGAAATGTGATAAGTGTATTAGTATCCAACATGGTGCTGGGGGTGGGGGGGGTCAGTTCTCTGTTTGAAACCAGGGGTCAGTACCGCGCGTATCTGTTTGTTGGAGGTTCCTCAGTTTGTGAGCATCACTGTACATACTTACATTATTAATGTAAAGAAAAAAAAACTTGTAATTTAAACTAGTTATTTTGTCTTTTAAAGTATAGGAAATATTACATAATAATAATAATAATAATGTATAAAAACACTTTTTATGGAGTAAGTCATGTACACAATATTTAGTTTATATTTGAAGGTTTGCTATGTCTTTCAACCGCTCTTTTTACAATGTTACATTGTTAAGAAAAATATTCATGGGATAACATTGTTACTTTTTATTAGTGTGTGTACCTTATTAACAAGATCATCATCATCATCGTCATCGTGTCTGTCAGTGCACTATTTTCTTCTATGCATATAATTCTTATGAACACAGTATATAAGCCTGGTTCCATTGTATAGTGCCTCGGTTGTGTTATATCTGAATGCGTGAGCACGTGTAGGGTAGGGAGGGCTTCTGTGCCTCATTGTTGATGGTGACTTGTGCAAAAATGAGTATTAACATCCATGAAAATGATAACGTGCCTACAGTTCCTGTTGATACATAAAGGGAAGGAATTTCGCCACGTTATCTCTTCCTCCCTCCCAGTATGTTACGGGTACAGAAGTTTGTTCAGGTAAACCCATCTTACAGCAAGGCACAGAATTGAGAGGGTGAAAGAAGTTGTAGATATAACAACAGCATCATCAGAATTGTACAAATTATATAAGAAGTGTGTGCTTGGGAAAGCTCTTGTTGTTAGGAATATGTTCAAGTTTGAAAGATAAAAACAATTTCAGTGTGTCACAATATGTGAATTTTTGTGAAGGCATGCATGGATGATTAATATATAAGAACTGCGTTAAGATACCAAACTGCTAACAACCACCGCCATCAAATATGTATTGTGCGTGTATTTCACCAGACTACAACACAATGGTACAGAGTTACGTTAGATATATGTTTATATTGAAGTAACTTAGTAAAATTGCATTAGTACTGCAGTTTATTGCCAGTGCATTGTCATTACTCTTAGAACCATCATCACCACCACTAGTACAGCTACAACAATCACCATGACTGTTATTGCTGTTACTACATCACTTTCACAAGATTAGGGTGGAGTGGAGGAGTAAGTTAAAACAACTGAATTATATATCTAGAGGTCGTGAATACACACTCTGTTTGCATTCTATGAGTGTGACAATTCAACACTAAAAGTCAGTGGCTTGCTAGAATTAAATTATTTTTCAAAATGTCTGTAGTACACACTCGCCCTTAGAATTGGGGAAGATGGGTAATCTGGCTTCTAATCTATCTGTTGTTACAAATGGAGAAATGTATTAATTTTCTGGTCTGAACACATACTTAAAATGTCAAAATTTTTTAGTTAAAAGTATTAAAGATTCCTGAATATTTGCAAACTTAAAGGGAAGGGAAATACCGGTACATTAATTTTTAAGGTTTAATTATATACTATGTGTAAGAGATTGAGAAACGATGCTTTACCAACATAAAAGTTAGAAGTAGATCGTCAAAACGTTAATTGTAATGCCTCTTAATTTGTGGTATGGTGAAAAATATCCCAAACATTTCGGTATTAGGATAATATATACCCTACCAAAATCTGTAAAGAAAATTAATGTATCGAGAAAGCCTCACTGCAGACCATGGACAGTCTTTGCCCAAGCATATGAAATATGTTTCATTAACATTGTTCATATTAAAATGTATGAGTGAAATTATATTTGACTTAAAATTATCATCATATTCTAGATGAAGGCACCAAGAAACTGTACAAGAGTGCAGGCTACTGCCTAATAGAAATGTCCGTAAAACACATTTGCCCACTTCATGCTAACAAGTGCAGTTGTGAGTTGTGTTGGGTTCTTCCAGCTTGTATGAAGGATGAAATATAAATGAGATGTTCCGTACACTAGTCTTTCTGAATGTGATATTTCATGACAGTGTCCACAGCAGGATGTTTGTTTTATATTTACATACTGAAATATTGAAAATTTGTTGACTTCACTGGCGTGGATTGCACTACTTTTCTGTAACTTTCGCGTTACATCAGTATTTGTTTCTAACTGCTGTATTGCCACAAATCTAAACATTTGGAATATATTTGATTCCAATCTTTCTATACCTTAGAGTAATAATATAGTTCATTCCAAATGCTAGTTAAGTCCACTTCTTTTTCATCGATGCAAGAGAGAGCTTAATGAATGGGTATTAAATATAATATTGTTATATAAATAGTAATTTGATAATAGAGGGACTCCACAATGTGATTTGATCCTTTAAAGAAACTAAAGATTCAGTTTTAGTGTAATGTGAATAAATTATAAATTAAAAGAATTTAAGATGTAGATATCGAAAGATATTTCATAGTGGTGTGTAAGGTTCTGATGCTGTAATGTATACTTATACATTAAATTAAACTGGTTACATATTTGCAGAAGTGTTTCATTTCAAACAGGCAATAGGTAATGTACCAGAGGTTGGATTTCAAACTGATGAAATATGTATGTTAATTAAATTATTCAGGCCAGGTTTCTTACCACCCTTCTATCTGTTTGGCCATTATGGCTCATTACAGTGTTGTATTGTTCATCTGTACAATTTTGTTGGTGGTGAAAAAGGTAGTTGATCATACAGCCTTTTTTTACTATTCCATTTCTTATAGGGACAACACCACATCATTCTAGTGCCGAGATCAAGAGAGATGGAGCTCTACCTCCATGTCCCTCAAACGTCTTCATACCATATACAGTGAAATCTCAGTATAACATACATCAGAAAATAATAAATAGTAGAATCCTTATGCGTGTTAATGAAGGGGATGGACTGAACAGTTAATCAGAAAATTGGATAATCCATACAATAAAAGATTTTCATAAATTAAGCTACACTTTCGTAATTTTCTTCGTGGTCTTGTGTTTAACATACTAGGTAATGGACCAGAACTTCAGTAATTAAGTTCTTTTGTCAACGACGGGTTTTAAGGGCCATTTACTTACTCACACTTTATACAATTTATCTTTGTTTTTTTATTAAATCACGCAAAGTTGTAATGCCAATCTCGTATTTTGATGCGACATGAGCCACAGTTTTTTTCCTCAAGCCTCTCAAATATTACATTTTTTTTTAAAGCAAAACACTTTTTCTTTTGACACCCATGGAAGACATTTTGCATAGAAATTATACACTACGGCCACTTGAATAGTAGGGCAAGATCTGAATGGTACATGGGCTGGAAGTTCTTGGGATAATTTCTTTGAAAGCATGTGGTGACTATTTTACAAGTTGGGAAAAACACCCCATTCCACAAGTAACTGTTGCCAGCAATGAAAGCATTCTTACTACATACTGTGTAAGAGTAATCCTCTACAGAAAAAATATGAGCTAGACAAAGACAATTGGATAATCTGCCACTCAGTTGATAGGGTGACGTTTAATCAAGGTGCTACTGTATTTATACTTACCAGTACTTTATTTTGGAAAGCACATTATAATGAAAAGATGTTGTATCCCGACAAAGTTGTTTTGATTCTACATTAGATAATGCAGAGTTATTCCACGACATATCTTATGTACTGCAGTAATTGGTCATCTACAAACTGTTGAAGTAGTTCACTCAGTGACTTCAAAATCTATCTTGCTACGAACAATGTAGGACAAAGATCATACACCCACAAGATGCTTTACATACAATATTTTAGTTTTCAGTATCAAAATTGTCCATTTCGCAAAAAGAAACCCACAAATAATGGAACAAGGCACTAGCAAGTCAATTGTAATGACTGGCAGCTCTGCTGGCATCGGAATGTGAGACTCCTTACATGGATAAATATACGGGGTTAGTTAAAAGTCCTGCACCACCTAAATAACTTTTGAAGCATGTGATTCACTGACATGAAACTTGGTATGTGGGGATAACCATATACTAAGAACTCAATAATGGTATTACCGAGTTTTTTTACTTCCGGTTTAACCAGAAGTAACTCCAACTCTTATTTTAAATGGAACCCCCAATATATATATTGTAAATTTTTATACTGAACAACAATGTAATTTTATTATTTCAACAATTACTCTTCACTTTCTACAATTTAATTCTGTTCCCGTCAACAATGGGATTTCCACTCCACACAATAACACAGTATTCGTTAGTGCACTCCACAGACGACAATGACAATTTACTTGGACTATTACGAACAACAATGAACTGTTAATCTTAACTAATATTCACAAAGCACTATTTACAACACAGAACTGTCAGTTCTCGGTTCACAGCTCGTTTGTCTTGGCTAGTTCCTCTAGCTCAGTCACTCGCGTTCACAGAATCTCGAACCCCAGACCTTCAGAGACGATCCACTGCACTTCGAACTCAGGTCCCCCAACTGTGGTCCACTGCACTCGAACTCCGGGCTTCAGGCCCCACAGTTACGGACACAACTCAAGTCGCGCTCTGGTCTCGAAGCTGGCTTCACTGCTACACAAGACTAACTCGCTTACTGTCCAAATCTGCCTGTAACAACACTGGCTTACTTACTGACTGACGTTCACTTGCGTCTTCTCTTTTATAACCAAACTATAGTTTCTGGAGAGTTCGCGAAAGATTCCACTCTCGAATAATCTGGATTTCTCTCCTTTCTGCCGTAGTCGCTCTCTCCCTTGTGTACTCTCCACCATAGCACATGCCCCAGGAAGCAGATGCGCGCGCAACCCGCCCAACACGGCCGACTTGGCCCTTCCTCCGTCGGTCGTGAGATCGAATCTCATGTGGCCGTCACATTTTATATATATATATATACATATATACATATAAACACACATATACACGTGGTACATTCATTAAGTTCTGAGACTGAGGGTATAGTGGCAGTGTGGTGCACTAGAACAGATAGGTGGTGCCGTGATATGGTACCTTGTCAGTCTCTCGTCCCAGCATCATACAGTTACGTTCATATAGTGTAAGCAGAACTACGGTCATTGTTGTGACGGTGATTTGAATGCGCGCGTCGGAACTCGAGTATGTTGCAGTTTGAGCAATGGGCAAACGTCACGTTCTGTCAGAAATTAGGCGAAACTGCTATAACCGATCACAACTGGAGACGAAACATGGTGTTTCCTTTACGATCCGCAACTGAAGCGTCAATCCGCCACCTGGAAAACGCCATTATTTCCACGACAGAAAAATCCGCAACAAGACAGGAAGACAGGTCAAAAGACAAGGTGATGCTTTAACAGTTTTTTTTTTTTTTTTCAAATGGAATTGTTCACATAGAATTCATCCCACAAGGTGCAACTGTAGACAAGATCATCTACAAAGAGATTCTTGGCCGTTTACGCAATTCAATTCGTCGTAAGCATCCTGAGCTTTGGCATAGGAAGAATTGGCTGTTGCTACACGACAATGCCCCTGCACATCGCTCCATCCTTGTCCAAGAGGAACTTGCAAGGCAACAGGTCGCTGTTTTGCCACACCCTCCGTACTCACCTGATCTCGCACCATGCGATTTTTTTTCTCTTTCCCCTCATGAAATCAATCCTACGTGGCGTAATTTTTATGCGGCCGAAAAGGTCATGACTGCCACAAGAGAAGCCATACGGCATCTTCCTGCCAACATCTTTCAGCAGTGCTTCCAGCAGCTACACCAACGTTGGCAGACATGCATAGCGGCCAACGGCGACTATATTCAGAGAGGGCGTCGATCTGTTTAAGTGTACGCCATATCACGCGGCATCTTCTGAGACATCCAGATTCTTGTGGGTGCCTAGCCTTCAGGCGTCAGTGTCAGAACTTAATGACTGTACCACGTATATATATATATATATATATATATATAAAACTTTTATTACAAAACAATAATGTAATTTTATTCTCACACCAATAATAATCACTGTCTACAATTTAATTCTACTCCCGTCAACAATGGGATTTGCACTCCACACAGCAACACAGTATTCGTTATTGCACTTCACTTATTTACTTGGATTATTGAGAACAATGAACTGTTAATCTTAACTAATGTTCACAAAGCACTATTTACAAAGCAGAACTGTCAGTTCTCAGTTCACAGTTCGTTTGCCTTGGCTAGTTCTTCTAGCTCAGTCACTCGAACCCAAGACCTTCAGAGACAGACCACTGAACTTCCAACTCAGGTCCCCCAACTGCGATCCACTGCACTCGAACTCAGGACTTCGGAAGCTCACACAGCTGCGGACACACTCAAGTCGAACTCCGGTCTCAAAGCTGGCTTCACTGCTACACAAGACTGGCTGGCTTGCTGTCCACCGACTATAACCACAACTGCTCAAGTTCACTCGCATGTCGTAATTTATATCCAAACCTTAGTTACGAGAAAGTACGATGCTAGAAATTTCGACTGATGTCCAGAAGATGGCACTCTCGAATTCTCTGGATTTCTCCCCCTCAGTCACTAGCTGCTTTACTTCCCCCTCTCCCTTCGTCACGTCCGCGAAACAGCATGTCGCCTCCTCTCCTCTCCACACCGCGCGCCGCTCCCCAGTGCTCCGTGGAGCCCATACCGACTCCCACGCGACCTGCCCTCTTGCGGGACGCGTGATCGACCCTCAGCTGCCACAATATATATATATATATATATATATATATATATATATATATGTGTGTGTGTGTGTGTGTGTGTGTGTATGTGACATACAAAATTGTTCTGGGGCCGGGTATCGATCCCGGGGCCTCTGGTTGAACGTACCAGTGCTCTTACCAACTGAGCTACCCGGGAACTCCACCCGACACCGTCTCAACTTTTCCCTTTTATATCCACACAACTCGCGTGGGCTGACGAAACTCCAGAGACCCACATCGAGTGCACGCAATCTCTGTGTGACTTGGAATTGTGGTTTTCTGTTAACGTACACAGTGACGTATATATTATGCAAATCTAGTCTTTCAGGTAAAGCTCCCTTTAAAGCAGATTTGAATAATTTCACCATTTGTCTCAGTTGGTAAGAGCGCTGGTACGTTCAACCAGAGGTCCCGGGATCGATACCTGGCCCCGGAACAATTATTACCTTGAAATTATTCAAATCTGCTTTCTGCTATAAGTGAGACATACAGCAAAACTTGCTTACTATAGTGTTTTGTCTCTCCTGTAAAATGTAGCTTTTCAGTTACCAAGTTTTGCAAAAACGGTCCTCAATTATAAAAGCTGGTATTAACATAGGCTACTTATATAGGTCTATGTGATTAATTTAAACTTACCTGTAGGCTTTAACATTCTCGGTCGTTTCGGCTTTATGTTCATTAATGCTGCTCGAAAATCAGGAACATAATCGTCGTCTTTAAAATGATCAGAGCATACTCTGCTCGTATCAGGATTGAATTTATCTTGTCATTTGCACGCAATTACCCATTTTTTCTAATTCCTAAATCTTTAGGATTGGTAAAGAAAGACAACTATTTTTATCGTTAGAATTGTTGCATACTGCAATAGCACATCTTTGATCTGGCATAATGCATTCAAAACAGCATAAACAAGAGATGCTGCTTTCAAGCATTTGAGCTTTGGCGCGCTGAGCTATCATGTGACGTCAGAACCGCTCTCCTTTCTCCGACAATCCATCGCCAACAAACTCGATTGCAACCGAAAGACGTTATTGTACATGTCAGGTACATGTTTATTGTATTCAGGACACTTGTGGGTCACTCAAGTTCTTTGAGCTGATGTCTATAATTTAGAAATTTATTTATTATGCAACCTATGAGAAGTTTAGAAGCCTTGAGGTACGTTCAGTGATTTTTTTTATCTGTGTAGTATTGGCGACAGTGTTAGCGGAAAATTTTAATTCGCTTTCAGCCTTCAGGAACTTTTCAAACAGTCGGAAGTTTCGGTCTGTTGGTAATTGTCTTTGTTTAAGAGTTTGTGAATGTAGTGAGTGATTTGTAAAATAATTTCAGCCTTTGTTGAAACATTTTCGAATTAATTGGAACAGCAAACATAAATGGTGTAAAATGTAAGTTTATTTGATTTCGATAGGTTAAGTTGCTACAATGACGGTATAAGTGTCATTCATACATACACCATGTGGAGTATATTTTGTTTTAATTTGAATGATCAATAAACAAGATAGCAAATGGGCAAGAATCTCGCGAAAGCCAAATCTCACAAGTAAATTAATAAAGAGGTCATTATACCTACTTGTGTTAATAGAGGATTGTGTTTTATTGCACAGTGACGTCTTTCTCGTTAGCCACGAGTAATTATGTAGTAAGCATCGGATATCTTCCCCCAATAGACGTTTAGGACACAAATATTAGCCTACTAAATATAGGCATACATTTATACTGGTAATTAAATTTTCAGCGGTTTCTTATAATTCACATTAATTTATTGTCTACCTCTTTAACTGTAACGGGAAACTATGTGCCCTGGACCTCTCTTGTGGGATGGCGGCCTGACCGATGCTTGCTACGTAATTAGGGGAGACTGGGGATGTTTGATACACATGTATAAAAATGAATATTGTGGCCTTAAATAGGCGTCCTGTAGTTTTCTTTATACATCTACTTAGTTACACAGAGCTTATTGATAACATTAACAAAATTCGCACGGCTGGGGTGGGGGGCTCGTCGTGCTAACCGCACGATACCTCCATTCTGGTTGGATGGTCGTCCGCCTCTGCTTCGGCATGTGGGCGTGAGGCCAGCAATCGGCTGGTCGGTCTTGACCCTTCGTGGGCTGTAGCGCCACGGTAAAAAAAAAAAAAAACAAAATTCACAGAATTTAAATGAGATTTTGGTTTCTCTCCAGTGCTAATGGACCATTTTGAAAAGTTATTTCAAAGTTGTACAATGGATTATCAGTAACATTTTTGCTAAGTAATATCAAATGTTTTGTTATAGCCTATTTCCGTCATTGACTTATCATTTAGGGCCTAATATCATAGAGTGGAAACGTATTAATTGTAATTTGTATCATGAACGTTTTCGTCACCGTTGTGACATAATCAGATACATGTCATTTTCAGTATGTTAGCCTCATTTGTATGCCATTTGACTGTAATATGGTAGAGCGGAATTGTTGTTTTCTAATGCCAGGCGTTTGACAATAAGTCATTTGACTTCTTGCACTCCAATATTTTTAAAAGATATTATCATGGTCAGCCACTGAAGCACAGGTTTTGAGGTGTTCCGAATTCATTTCTTGGTTTGAGTTGCACAATGGGCAGTTAGGGGACTGATATATTCCAATTCTATGCAGGTGTTTGGCCAAACAATCATGACCTGTTGCCAATCTAAATGCAGCTACAGACGATTTTCGTGGTAAATCGGGAATTAACTGTGGATTATGATGCAGAGAGTTCCATTTTTTCCCTTGAGATTGTGTTATAAAATTTTGTTTGTTGAAGTCTAAGTATGTAGATTTAATAAATCTTTTCACAGAGTAATACATAGATTTAGTAACAGGTCTGTAAGTAGCAGTGCTGCCCTTCTTTGCTAAAAGCATCCGTATTCTCGTTTCTCAGGATTCCACAATGGGATGGTATCCATTGGAATACAATTCTTTTATTGAGTGATATTAATTGAGAGAGCATTTTAGTTATTTCTGCTGTTTGAGATTAAGGTGTGTGTTTAGAGACTATTGATAGAATAGCTGTTTTGGAGTCTGACATCTAATAGTCCTATTAGACTACAGTGGAATATAGTGGACTTTATGTTGTCAGCAAACAGCTGGATATATTAAGAAGATTGATTGATCATTACTCCTATCAGACCTCATTGATACAACGTCCTCATCTTAACTTGTCATATTTTTTAGAAAATTTCAGCCAGTGACCCAACCAATTCCTTTTTCTCTTCCTGATCAGTTTTAGCGTCATTCTTTTTTCACCCACTCTTTCCAACACAGCTTTAGTTCTTATTTTTTCTGTTCATTTCACACACTCCATTCTTCTCCATATCCATATTTCAAATGCTTATAGTCGCTTCTCTTCACTTCGTTGTAATGTCCATGTTTCTGACCCATACAATGCAACACTCCACACAAAGAACTTCACTAATCTCTTATTTCTTTTTCTAGAGGTCCCTAGAAGATGTTCATTTGTCTACTGAAAGCTTCCTTTGCCGTTACTATTCTTCTTTTGACTTCCTGGCAGCAGCTCATGTTACTTCTTATAGTACACCCAAAGTATTTGGAACTGTCCACTTAATCTACTGTCTCATTTTGTATTTGCACATTTATGTTCTTTATTTTTCTTTCGATAATCATGGTCTTCGTCTGTTTGTAGGAGGTGTAATGATTGAAAATGCAGTTTCACACAGGGATGACTGACACACACATTACATATCCCCTGTTCACTTATATCATCCATCTCCATGAAACATACAGACATTATACTTTTACTCGAAAAGGGGTTAAAACAATCAACGTTTTATGGCTGCGGGATATAATTTTACTTAAAGATATGTAAATTGCAATCTTACAAAATAATTACCGGTATTGATAAATCTTATCCATATTATTGAAAAATGATGAAAATTTTACATAATACTTACTTTGATCGCTCAGAATTGGAATTCTAGCTCAAGATCAAATTCTTCAACTCCACACTTGCTACAAATGACAATAAACCATCAACAAGAAGTGATTATTTGAACATATGAATCACAGAACAGTAATGCCAATGATCGGGCCAAAATTTATCATGTATCATATATCCCCAGTCTCTCCTACTGTTGATTGTACTCAACAGAAGCCATGAGTTGCACTTGGTTGGAGAAAAGAGAGACGGAATGTACACACATGAATATTATATCAAAGATGTTTAAGAAGAAGACAGCCATCTTCTACAGATTCACATGTTAACTGAAGTGACAAGTTGCATGTAGTGCTCCTAGCAGCTGGACCTGTAGAATAAGCAGGAATTCAAAGTAGGAATATTTTTACAGTGACAATTCATTAACAAAATAAATCTTTATTGAATCTGTGTTGTACTTTAATAAAAATATTATTTTTATAATTATAAATAATATTACACCGGGATAAATACACAGAAAACAATATAATACTGTCTCTTTTTTAATTTAGACAAGAATGAAACAACTTCATTGCCCATTCATGCATAATTTTCTTTGCTTTGGTTTCTTGGAAACATGTTTCTGTCCATTCGGTTCATTTTATTACAGCAAGTAACACTTTATCAACACATTGATGAATTTATCTGGAATGCTGCTGTCAACACTGTCTTCTTTCTTCCTTTTATGTGAACTGGCTTTGCTTGTTGATACTGATTGTGAAGTGTAACTACTTGGCAGAATCAGGGATGGAACTACCAGGTTTCAATCTAAAAATTCCAGAAGTAATGAAACCATATTATAATAACTTTCTGAACAATTTATAAGCTTCCATAAAAAAAATTAGCCTACAGGATTCTTAAACTTACCCCTGACTGAAATCTTTCTCGGTAATGCGATCTTAACAAATTTTTGTAGGTCTTGTACATGTTGAGAGGTCCTTCCTTCTGTATGAAAAGTCTAGATCACTCTTCCTGCAATTCAGCACCTGCAGATTATGTCTGCAAATACAAAGCTTTGCATTATATTTAATTCAACACTTAACCTCACTTATAACAAGTATTATGTTGATTTGCTTTGTCAGCCAGCTAAGGCGCTTGCCTGCCGATCTGAAGTTGTGCTCAGGCACGGATTCGATCTCTGGTTGGGTTTTTTCGAGGTTTTCCCCAACATAAGGCGAATGTCAGGTAATATATGGCGAATCCTCGGCCTTATCTCGCCAAATATCATCTCGCTATCACCAATCCCGTCGACGCTAAATAACCTAGTAGTTGATACAGCGTCATTAAATAACCAAGTATAAAAAAACACAGTACATTAGGGTATACAGTAATTTATATCTTTTCTTCATTAAAATAAATCCAAAACTCTGGAAGCAAATGTAATACTTACAGTTTTTTTATCTCTCAGGAAACGAAACAAATTACCATGAGTTCTTTTCAGTCTCCTAATTTCTGCCCCAAAAACTGCACAAACTTTTCCAGACATATCTGATGAATTAACCTGAAGTCATAGAGAGTCTGGAGCAAAAAAGTAATTGCGAATCCTCTGGAGAAGTAGAAAATGCTGTATTTAAAATATTACAATATACATGCACTTAGCTATATTCTTCGCACCAGGTGGAGCTACCAGGTGCACTGTAGTTGTCCTGCAATATATCAAAGAGATGGCTGTCTTCTTAAACGTCTTTGATTATATCATTAAACGGAATTCAGCGAATGAGTTTTATGTAAAAAAAAAAAAAAAGAAAGAAGAATCTTCGATGCCGCTATACACAACCCAGGGAGAAAAAAACATGTTTAGGCCTACATCACTGAAAATAACCTCAAAAGCTACAATGTGATCACTGCGAAAGCTATAAACCAAGCCCACCCCACCTAATCCTCCCCAAAAACCTTCGTTTCTTACATACCCAACCAATGATTTTCTCAGACATTTTCACGCAAAATTATCATATAACCCAGTGGTACACCATTAAGTTGCACTACGTGGGAAAACACTCCTTTCTTCATTCATCAGTCTGTTTAAGTGAAGTGCAGACGTGTTCATTTAGCATCCTATCGTTCATCTCATCAGCATACCAGTAAATTACTATGTCTCAAAGTTCTATTTTACTTGCGTTAATGTACTGTGAAAGTTTTGGATTATGTGTATTTTGTATAGGCTAAATGTTATTAATTCCAAGAGATATTACTGTATTTGTTATCGATATATTTTTTTTTTCTGCAAATCGTTAACGTAAACGTTAAAATTCGGGTTTAGTACTGAATACACCAATCACTCTTTTCTTCAATCCAGCACAATGGCAGCCATGGGCTGCTTCCTTACTGGGTTTCACAGTCCCGCACGGAACAAGCCCATGACGTCACTGCGCGGGCCAGGCTGGGCTACTTGCTAAGTGGTTTTGTGTGGTGGGCTGGCATCGAGCACAAGTCTCCTCTTCTATCAGTTACTTTGTGTAGGCTTGTGCTTGCATGTGCAGTTCAATCAATGATCAGCTACTGTTTCGAATGTCTTTGTTTTTGAGTTTTTGACTTCTGTTTTTCAAGATGAGTCCAAATAATGGTGCATCACAAAGAAAATACAGTCTCTGTGATGAAGGTTTTCCAGGCTGAGATGCCATGGTCTACCAGTAGACTACAGCATCTCAACCCGGAAAACCTTCGTCACAGACACCAATCTTGAAAGCCTACAGTCTCTCTAGAGAAAAAGTAGTGAAAATCGCCGCTAGAGTGTTTAAAACAACAGAATGGGACGGAAATTTAAAAATTGCTATTGGGACAGTTTTTAAATTTGTGTTCGTTAGTAGTGGAAAATAATTTAATTTTATATGTTGTCCGGTATGCAGGGAACTGTTTGCTCCTGCAATGGATTTGACTGGTACCGGTAACTCCTATATTTCCGGTATGCGGGAAACTGTATGCTGATGCAATAAGTTTGACTGGTACCTCATATGTTTGTGATCATCCATGCATTGCAAATCACAAAACTCGTAGTGATTATGAGAAATGACTACCCAAACCGTCGCAGGAGTTGATAACTGAGAAATGTGTGCCCATGTGTGCATGGGATTTGAGGTCATTTGGGACAGTTGATGGCGAACACTTCCTGGTTCTTGCACAGACGTTAAAAATACTACATATGGAAAAGTGAGTGCCAAACATGCCATCTCCCATTTGACAACAGTGCAAAATGTCAATTTAATTATTTACACTTTCTGGAAATAAAAGTTATTTGTCAGATCGTTATTGGAGAACTCAAATAGTGTCCAAATTTGATTTAACTCTCGTTACCACATTTTCAATGAATATTGGAATGGAATGGACGTTCGAGAGGGGGGGGGGAGGAAACTATGACCTAGCACTGCGACCTTTCAAGACCTATTGCGCTAACCCTCAAGCTAGGCACATTCCCAAACCCACAACGGCTGACTATACGTCCGCTGCATACCGAGATTTCGAACAGGCCAGCCGCCTGCGTGTGTCACCAGCTGGCATTCGTGAATGTTATGAAATGAAGACGGAATGGAGGAATGTTGACAGACACGATTTGGGGAAATAGACGCCCAAGAGAAACCCAACTGAATCTCGTCTGCTACAATTGTGATTTTTCAATTAAAAGTCCCAGGCCTGAAAGAGTCTCAAACCCGGACAGCTTGCATGACAGACTGAAGGTCTGACTACTCAGCCACCGCAGGGGTTTCCAATGGATATTACAATAAACGTGAATCAGTCAAAGCTGCAGGAAATACAACATGAAAGCCACCGGCGTGGCTCAGTCGGTTAAGGCACTTGCCTGCCGATCTGAAGTTCCGCTCGGACGCGGGTTCGATCCCCGCTTGGGCTGATTACCTGGTTGGGTTTTTTCCGCGTTTTTTCCCCAACCATAAGGTGAATGCCAGGTAATCTATGGCGAATCTCGGCCTCATCTCTCCAAATACCATCTTGCTTTCACCAATCTCATCGACGCTAAATAACCTAGTAGTTGATACAGCGTCGTTAAATAACCGACTAAAATTAAAAAAAAAAATACAACATGAAGGTAGATACGTTTTAGTTAGTCACTGATTCACTGGCCACGCGATGAGGGAAAGGATAATCAACACGCACAAGCAGAAAAACAGTAGAATGCAACCAACTGGTGGGTTGGTGTCAGTGCAGTGGGCTACAATGGGCTTCGAAGACCAGTGCGATGGGCTAGGAAGCTGCCGTGTCGGACAATGCTGGGGCTGGACTGCTGATGCACGTGGTCTGGCAGTGCTGGGCGATGGGCTATCCTACAGTACTCTGGTTCAACATAAATCTATTTGTGTACCTATCAGCCAAAAATCGTATATGCGAGGCATATGAAAATCCTAAATAAACCAAACCTAACATGTAATTATTGATCATAGCCTACCATGGACTTTGTAGGCCTACTCACTTGTACAACACTGATAAAAAATGAACATGAATAGGCCCTATTTAATTGATTTGTTGTAAATGGGAAATGTTATTTTACTTATTAACTAGGAAAACCAAATAAAATATAATAAACTTCAGGGCTTCTACCGCGTTGTCTTGGTGTTATTGGCTGACGTTTCGACCACTGTGTTGTGGCCATCTTCAGCGGTCGAAACGTCAGCCAACAACACCAAGACAACGCGGTAGAAGCCCTGAAGTTTATCCACACACCATGTTCACCAGCCGCAGAAGCCTATGCGAACACTTAAAATATAATAAAATTTAGTTAACAATTGTTGGATCTTGTTAACGATGTAATGAACCTTGAACCTTAAAAATTGGTTATTCAGCTCACTGATGACATCTTTGAGTGGAGCTTCCACTTCTCTAGGCTTCGACTGGCCATGTAGGTACTTCATTCCACTATTTCTAACAAGGGAACTGTCCCAACTGGGCTACTGCTATTTTGATAAAAAAATTATACAAGCTAATTTTTGTATGATAAACAATATGGTAATAGCTGCTTATATGGCTTTTTTTGTGTTATTAACGATATATAAAATATAGTGTATACAATGAGCATCTGAAAATATTGGAATCCATCGTGATAAATGGACTATAATGCTCAACAAATAGTGGAAATTAATACAATTCCGAAAGGGAAGATCAACAGTCCATGCAGTAACAAACTTACTGGAATATATCAAGGATGCTTTGCGCCATCCAAAAGGCAAGTTGTATGTATTGTGACAGCTGCGTCGGGAGTCGAACGCACGTCCGGCAGAAGGGAGGCGTGCTGGAAGACAGGCGGCGGAGAAAGGTAGGGCGCGCAGGAAGGCAGGTGGAGAGAGAGGAGACGAGATGCTGGGCCGTGGCAGAGAGGGGGAAGAAAAGAAACTGTGACTGAGCAGCGAAAGCCGGAGAAGTCTCCAGAAGCGCAATCCTCTGACATTTGTAGGAACTTCGGGTAACAGTACATTCTGGAAAGTGTGATTTAGTAATAAATAGAAGGGGCAAGAGAGCCGGGCCAGTTTAGTTTGGACAGCCAGTCAGTTTTGTGAAGCAGCAGTGTCCAGGTGGAAGCAACGCGTCCTGGAGTCTTTGGTTCGACGCGAGTGAACTTGAGTGACTGTGTCAGCGTCCAGGCAGAAGCAACGCGTCCAGGAGTCTTTGGTTCGACGCGAGTGAACTTGAGTGACTGTGTCAGCGTCCAGGCGGAAGCAACGCGTCCGGGAGTCTTGGGTTCGATTTACTGTGAACTTGAGTGAATGAGCTAGAACCAGCCAAGGCAAACGAACTGAGAACTGACAGTTTTGTTTTGTAAATAGTGCTTTGTGAATATTAGTTGAGATTAGGAGTACATTGTTGTTCTCAATAATCCACGTGAATTGTCATTGTCGTCTGTGGAGTGCAATCACGTATACTGTGTTGCTGTGTGGAGTGGAATACCCATTGTTGACGGGAGAGTTTAAACCCAGAAATAAAAGTAACATTGTTGTGTGAATTAAGAAGGTCACAGTATTATTTATGGATTACATGAAGATTTTTGACTCAATTGATCTTGAGAAAGATTCCTATTGTTTTCATAACATTGGACCAGCTGTATTCAAATATTTAGTGTTCGAACCATGACTTGAAACTTCAAAATTGCTGTAGCAGTACTAATAAAATCCTTTGGGGTCATTCCTTGCAAAACATTATGACGAAAAAAATCAGCAATCTCAAATTCGTTCATAATTGCATAATTAACTTTCTTTGTCATATACATGAACCATGTATAAAATTATGTATTCATGTGCTACCGGTCGAAATATTATTGAAAATTAAACTTCTTTGTTTTGAGCAAACATACGTTCTTTCAATTTAAAATTATTTATTTGAAATTATTAAATGTAATAAGGTTGCAGTGATGGATTGTAGTGCCCTTCCCTTAAATTCGAATTCAATTCAAGGTTTGTATAATATTCTGACTTTAGTGACCTGGCAACCCTGGCTGCGCATCAGTCATCTCTTCTCTGCCTATCACGTGTTTGCTGAATGTTGGCTTGACTCTCATGGACCCACATTTTTACTACTCTTTCACTTATTTTTCCAATTTTTTCTACAACAATCTTTAGTATTGTTATATTAACACGATGAAAAAGTTATTGTCAATCAAGGACAAAATATTTGTGTGTAATGCTAAATATTTTATTTATATTAGGTTTACATTACATTTTATTACATTTGTGAAATGGCTTAACTTCCAAAATATTATAAATGATAATATTGAGTAAATAACCTGCCCTATTTGTAATTACCAGAAATCGCGTTACTGTTTATTTATTTTTTTAAGTTTTCCTATAGTGCAAAACGTGTGAATGAAGGAGAAAGTTATTTGGGAAGTAGGTTCAGAGTGATGTAGAAGTCGGGGTAGTGAAGTAGGGGTTCGCCAAACCCGCTTATTTCTTCTGCCTCTAGTATAGCTATACTATGCCTATCTTCCAATCAGTTAGTCCTTACATGTTATTTAGCTGTCATCAATGATTTGTTTTGTAAACTCAAATTTTCATGTAGTATTTTGTTGCAACTCTGTTGAATTTGTGCAGTACTGGTAACATACTTCATAATCCATTTGTTACTTGTGCAGACATCATGTTTTCGGCTTCTTTATTCTGAAGTCTGCTACAGTAGGTGTGTCGCAATGGAATATGTGCTTCTTATTTCAGGTCATCGTGTTCTGATACCAGTTTTGCCCAAAATCAATCACCATCAACGAGCAGCTTGCAGAACCAGTGTGGTGCTGAGCAGTCAAATGACGACGTGGTACTGAGCCTTCATTCATATTTATTGTTAGTTTAGCATAGACAGAGAAATGTTTCAATTTTTAAATCAATTATTAGAAGTGTGATTTTCTGGTGATTATTTTACCTGATTTCGGTGATTAAAATGGTTTAATTTGAGTGAATATTTCGTAAAAAAACGAGCAATGTTGCGCATATTTCGCACCAAAAAATTAAAAAATTAATAAAAAAATATTTTATGATTATTGAAACAATCTCTTCGAAACTAACAGAAAATTGTTTGCATCTTTAATTAAATTCATAATTCAATTTAATTTGATTGAGTGGGTGACTGCACTGCCTTCTTGATGCCATGAAGGCAGTTGTTTTGGGAAAGAGAAATAACCATTGTCTAATTGCACTGCTCCTTGGAAGTGGTCCTTGAAACTATGTGTACCAGTACATCTTTGCCAGAGTCACACGTATATAATGCTAAACAATCAAATATGTACCAATGTTCATGCATATTTAATAACGAAAATTTTCGCGTTTTATTTGGAAGAAAGAGTCATCTTTCCAGCCAGTTGTTCACAAATGCTGGTTTTTTGGATTGAGAATATCGTGAGTATGAAGTGATCAATTTCGCGGATATATTTCACTTAATTTCGGACTTTCATTAAGGGATTTGCATTTTCCATGCACAAAATTAAGTTCTTAACACATTTCGCGTATATCATTAATACCAAAATATCGCACCCCTATCAATTATATAACCTATCCATTACTTTTATATTGATCAGAATGAGGGAGAAATCAATGGTGAATTGTTAAGAACAATGTAGATTTGGATTTTTTCTTTTTATTTTCTTTCTGTTTCCTCATATGATCTTCGTTCCTTTGCTCATATAATGCCACTCTCTCGTGGCTGTTGTTAGTGGTCAAGCAGATTTAGCTGTTTGTAACTGCCCCAACAAATGGGAACCTCTTCTTGCCTCAATTTTTTATTCTCCTGAAGATGACTGAAGAGCGTCTGTTCGAAATTAAATTAATTACAAATTATTTCAGGAGTTCTTAGATAAAACAATTACTGTGGTGATGTAAAAATTGATTTCGAGGCTTTTACGAAATTACTCTTTTATGTATCTGTGATAAGAACTATTTTTGATATTCAGTTTGTCTATTTGTAAGTAGTTTACCCTCTCCTCTTTCTGTACTAGTAGTCAGTCCAGAGACCAGAAATGAACACATCTGTGCTAGTAGTTTTAAGTTCACTCATGTATAACTGTATAAGTTTAAGAAAAGGATGATAAATAACCATCTCATGATGATATCTGGTACCAGTATCCGGGATTCAGGATGGTTTTCATGAGCGTAGATCAACAGCAAACCATAATATTTGGTTAGAGGGCGTCATTAGAAATACTTTCCTCAAGAATGCACATCTCTTGACAGTCTTCTTTGACCCTGAGAAAACTTATAATACCAAATGCTAGCATGGAATCCTACAAATAGTCAAACAATGAGAATATTATATATTACAATGTTGTTATTGTTTTCTAATGCCAGGCGTTTGACAATAAAGTCATTTGACCCCTTGCACTCCAATATTTTTCAAAGATATTTTCATGGTCAGCCACTGAAGCACAGATTTTGAGGTGTTCCGAATCCATTTCTTGGTTTGTGTTGCACAATGGGCAGTTAGGGGACTGATATATTCCAATTCTATGCAGGTGTTTGGCCAAACAATAATCATGGCCTGTTGCCAATCTAGATGCAGCTACAGACGATTTTCGTGGTAAATCGGGAATTAACTGTGGATTATGATGCAGAGAGTTCCATTTTTTTCCCTTGAGATTGTGATATATTACAATGTACCGAAGTATGTATGATATTTCAGTGCAGAATTTCTGCATCATCATATGATGATGGAAGAGTGGAACAGAGAAAAATTCTCTCCGGCACCAGGATTTGAACCCAGGTTTTCAGCTCTACATGCTGACTCTCTATCCACTAAGCCACACCAGATTCCCATCCCGATGTCGGATTGAATCCTCTCAGTTTAAGTTCCACCTCTTGGGTTCCCTCTAGATGCAGAAGTAAAGCTGATTTACACTGACATACAAAAACCACAATGATATGAAGTGATAGACAAACTTTACAAGTTTCGCGCACGCGCACCAGGGGGGGGGGGGTGAGTGTGTATGTGTGTGTGCGTGCGTGTATTTTTTTTTTAAGGAACCGCCACTAGAGACAATACCTACGTTGTTGTGATAGTAAAGTTTCATGTGTGTGTAGTTGGGCAGAACACTATGTATATAGTATACTTGAATTAGGTTGGTTAGTCTTGAATGTCATGACTAATAGATTCGCATCATCTGTTCTATAACCCTTTTCGCTGTAAGAAAAATCCTAATGTAAACACAAGCACGTGGCTGTCATACCTGTGATTCTCTCTCAGTCCAAACACCCACAGGAAAATATAGTTCCGTATTTGAAAATCATAACCTTGTATTATTCGAAAATATAAATTGAATTCTAGTTATTAAATACGACGGAACATATAACTTCACTCGTATGTAAAACGCTATATAAAAGAAAAGCTACTTTTATATTTTGTTATTTAAGTTATAAGCAGATGAATACTAAAAGTAAGTCCTTCCTTGTAGTACATTGGTGCCAATTGAGCTTGTTCTCGTAAGCACCTGATAGTATGGCTTCTGCATCCTTAGTGTGTGTGGTTACTAAACATGAGTGGAAACCCTCTCAAAAGCGGAGAGGAAATCATAGTGTTGAATGTATGTAGTAAGTTAAGTGAATTGAATCGAATTAATTAATTATAAAGTAAGAATTTCCTAAGCAAACTAATGCGTAGTAGTGAAGTTAGGTCTACTTTGACGAGTAACAGGAAATGTTTAACATGAAACAGAATGTATAGGAGTGGGCGTGATAACTTACTGAGAATCTCTGGCGCCAAACTGCGGCCAATAAAGCCTCACTTCAGTCACGTGCCATTGTTTACTGTAGGATTAATCTTACAACGAAAAGATTATAGCCTATATACAGTAGCTTGTCTCCCACAAGTCAACAGAAGCTCTGTAACATAGCTACGTATCTTTGTGTTTCAGGTTATTTTATCTGTTTTCTGGTACAAAGGAAGCCTTGCTGCTGCCTACTACAGCACCGAGAATTCTGAGGTAGCTTTTATTTTATATTTGTTAGATTTTTTACCTTTATTTATTAGATATTAATTTAATTATTTACATTAGAATTTCAGAGACTGACGTAACCGTAAGTTTTTCATCACTCTTTTTTCCACTCAAAGGAATGAAGTCAGTCATGCTTTAAAAATTGCGAAATAAATCATTGTTAATATATTTTCCATGTCTTTCTCTTGGATTACCGTGCCTCTGAAGCATGAGGGCAAATCGAAAAGTCTTCGTCTCGATTCTTTTTCAGTCACAATAATAAACACACAGGAAAATCAAAATACAGACAGTGTTCTAAGTACCATCGAGTATATTCCACATGGGCATCACTGCAGTTTGACGCATTTGTTCCATCGCAGCACTAGCTTGGAGATGCCGCTGTTGTAGAATTCGGCCGGTAGAGCACGGAACCACTGTCGGACAGCAGTCTTTGCGTCGTGATCGGAAATGAACCACTGGCCTGCCAGGAATTTCTTCAGTGAACCGAGCACGTGATAAACACTGGAGGCGAGGTTTGGACTATACAGTGGATGCTCCGTAATCTCCCATCCGAATAAGTGCAGTTGGGTGAAGGACTACATTGTCCACAAGAATTCCTTGGCGCTTTTTCCGGATGGCAGTTCGCAGACGTGCTAGTATGCCACAATATTTGTCTGCGTTGATGGTGTCACCTCGTGGCGTGTAATCTAGCAGGAGTGGTCCTCGATGATCCCAAAAGATCATGAGCAACAACCTCCTGACTGACGGCATTGTGTAGATGTTTCCACACCATGCTCTGCTGCTTGGATTCTGGAGAGAAAGCAGTACGTACGTTTTCATCTCTGGTGCAAATGAGATCCAGGAACCTTTCACCCTCCTCGGAGTAATACTGCAAATGTTAATGTGAGGTCGTCATTCTCTTGACTTTGTGCACGTCATCCAACATCCACCGACATGAAACCAAGGAATCGTGAACGATATGAATGACCTTCAGGTGCATACACCGATGTGCTTTCACCATTGCATCCGTGTGACCAAGGTGCGAGGCTGTCCCAACTGCTCATTGTCAGTAGTCTTCTCGGCCATTACTGAACTGACAACATCACCGCCGCACATTTCTCAAAGCGAGACACATCCCCATTTTCCTATGAATGTAGATGGATGTTTGTCCCTTGCTCCATAGAAAACTAATAACACTTTGCTGTTAATACAACATACGCACCAGCATCTTCGCCGACTGAAAGCGGCACTGTACTGTGGAGCAGCCTAGAGTTAATGGGTGATATACATACTACTACTATGGCCTAACAGCCCAATGTTGGGCCCTAGCCTCCTCTAGCTTCTTCCTCCTTTTTTCCCTATCTATCGCCATCCTTCTCCATGCTGCACTTCCGAAGAAGAGTCTGGAGTCAGTCATAACCGCATCAATCCACCTGTCTTTAAGTCTTCCAACAGGTCTCCTCCCCTAAATCTTTCCTTCCAAAATTTTCTTTGGTATTCTCTGCTCTTCCATTCTGTAAACATGCCCCGCCCATTCCAGTCTCCTCAGCTTAATATGTGTGTGATTCATATAGTTCATACAGTTCCTGGTTGTATCGTATTCTTCATTGTTGATTCTCTTGTATAGGACCGAATATTCTTCTGAGTATCTTCCGTTCGAACCTCCCCAACTTTAATGGCTAATAAAGATTATTATTATTGTGACAGCGACGTGAGATTCGAACTCACGACCAGCATCCCGCAAGAAAGCAGATCGCGCGGGGACGGCGTGCGGCAGAGAGAAGTAAGGGGAAAGGGCCTACGCGGCGAGAGAGTGGAGAGAAAGTGCGCGCATCTGGTGCTGGTAGAGAGGAGAGGGCTCTGGATTTTTCTGGAGTGCCATCTCTAGAGACGCGTGGAACTTTCGAGGCTACGTCGCTGTGGTTATAAATTACGGTCGCGAAGGAACGACAGTAGTTTTTCAGTTGATTAGTCAGCCAGTCAGTGAGAAAGCCAGAGCAAGCAAGCCAGTCTTGTGTACCGGAGTTCGACTTGAGTGTGCGTCCGCAACTGTATCAGCATCCGAAGGCCTGAGTTCGAGTGCAGTGGACCGCAGTTGGAGGGACCTGAGTTCGAGTGCAGTGGACCGCACTTGGAGGGACCTGAGTTCGAGTACAGTGAACTGTCTCTGAAGGTCTGTGGTTCGAGATACTGTGAACTCGAGTGACTGAGCTAGAAGAACTGTGAACTGAGAACTGATAGTTCTGATTTGTAAATAGTGCTTTGTAAATATTAGTTAAGATTAACAGTTCATTGTTGTTCGTACCAGTCCAAGTAAATTGTCATTGTCGTCGGTGAGTGCTATAACGAATACTGTGTTGAGTGAAAATCCAATTGTTGACGAGAGCGTTTAAGGCGAATTGTAGAAAGGAATTATTGTTGTGACGAATAAATTACATTGTTGTTACTAATAAAATTCACATTATTATTATTATTATTATTATTATTATTATTATTATTATTATTATTATTATTATTATTATTATTATTAGTATTATTATTTGACGAGTTATCTCCCTTCATGAAAAAGTCTTATTCCATATCATCCAAGTCGAAGTAGTCAAGATGAAATCTAAGACCACACTTCAAAAATTTCTGCTGGCTGAAAAAGGCAGCACTGCAAGCAGGGCAAGTATTCTTGCTTGGTGGCATACTGAAGAATCAGCGAATGTAAATGATGCAGCTGTATACAGTGTTACTAGCAGAGCTACACAAAAACACATACCGAGCGAGTTGGTTCAGACAGTACTGTTTGAGCATCATATTCGGGAGGTCCTGGGTTCAAACTCTGTGGTTGACCAATCTGACTGGGTTTTCATGGCTTTCCTTAATCACAAAGGCAAATGCTGGATTGGAAATTTACATACCATGCATGATACATAATCGTCTCAATTGTCAATATCATTAACATTAATCAAAATCTAAAATCAGTTACATGAACGTAAGCCAACTATAACACACGACAATAAAAACAGGAATTCAACAATAGTAAAAACAGCCTATTGGTATACCCAAAGATCCTAAACACGACATATGTTAAAATGTGTGGGGGGAGGGGGGAAACCTCTACACACCTTGACGGTTAGAGAGAGAATCAATAATAATAATAATAATATAAATATTTTCTTTCATATCAAACTTGAAGTATGCATGTTCACTAAAATTCAAGGGTTCTTTCATCCACAGATGTGATGATGATATACGTTCACTTCAGATATTAGAAGTTTTGCACTGACCTTAAAGGAATAGAACAATATTTTATAAATTTCAACGTTCTTCATATTGCTGCAGCAGGAAGGTGCATAACAATAGGGAGAAAGAAATAGTCTGAAAGTTATATTCCGAGACTTGCTGAAAATCTCGCAAAAGACGAGGAGAAGGTTAATGATAAATAACAACTATGTTGTGGCAGAGGTAGAGTAGAATTTAATGGACAAAGCATTGATTACAATTCTAATTTTAAAGTTTAAATCTTTCTTCATGAATGAAATTGCAGTGCAATATGAAATGTAGCATGAGATAAAAATTGCCTCTGTTTTTGTTCTTTACTTTGTTACAGGTGCACGTGATGGCCGATATTGTGGATGTGCAGCCTGATTTCCACCTGACAAAGAGTCTTTACCAACTCGTGCAACCAACCCACTTGCTAGTCACCTCTCAGGTTTCGGACACTTTTCTCCTCATGCTCAAGGACCTCACTGGAGCCGACAGCGTACTGCACATCCTTCCAAAGAAAGATTATGGTATGCTTGTTAAAAGGAGGAAACGGGGACTGGTAGTTACTATTATACACTAAGTTGCAGAGATTGTTTTTGGCATCATATGAAGACCTAATATGTATTTTAGAAACATCAAAACATTAATAATAATAATAATAATAATAATAATAATAATAATAATAATGATTTTATTAACCTGGCAGAGTTAAGGCCATACGGCCTTCTCTAACACTCAACCAGGAGTAAAAACTGCGTTACGAAAACACTACAAATTTACAAAGTACACACAAAACTGAATAAGATAATAATAATAAAATGTAAACAACAAGTAAGAAGAAATCGGACATAATATATAACATAGAGAAGGAAAGAAAAAAGCATAATAAAATGTGAACAGCAGGTCAAAAATAAATGAGGCATACAAAGTATAAAAAAAATAAGACTATTATTGATAATAATAATAATAATAATAATAATAATAATAATAATAATAATAATAATAATTATTATAATAATAATAATAATAATAACAGGCCTAATAGTAATAATAATACTAATAGTAGTAATAAAATAGTGCAGTACAAAGCATACAATGAATACATTATTTTTAAGTATAGGCTACACAGTAAGGAAAATTATGTTTGTATATAGCTCAACTTATCACATTAGAGATATATCATTATCGGAAAATATGAAAACAAAAATATAAAATAAGTTAAATATCACTAGAACACACAAAAAAAAAAAAAAGTGAATACGTGGAAACATGCAATACAACACTTGTCATAATAGTAAGTTAGTTTGGCAACTCGTCATAAGATAATTTTCTAACTTGGATTTGAAAGATTTCAATGTTCGGCAGCCCTTGACTTCAGGCGACAGAGAGTTCCAGTGACGAGAGGTAGCAACAGTGAAAGATGAGGAATACAGAGATGATGTGTGAAGTGAAATTTCTAGCGTGTTATCGCATTATGATCGAGTATTAATATTATGATAGTGAGAGAGAGTATGAAAACGAGCGAATAAATAATAGGGGGATGAAGTGTGCATAATTCGATATAGGAGAGAAAGTGAGTGCAGATTTCTCCTCTCATGTAACCTAAGCCATGATAACTTCTCGAAAGAAGGTGAGATATGATCATAGTATCGAACATTACAAATGAAGCAGATGCACGCATTATGAACACGCTGTAGTTTCTGAGCGGAATCAATCCTGAGATCACTGAACAAAACGTCACAATAATCGAAGTGAGGTAGAATGAGTGTCTGTACCAGTGTCTGTTTTAATTTAGATGGATAATGATACAATCTTTTTAGTGAATGGAGAATAGAGAATGCCTTCTTACATGTATATTTAATATGCGTATCCCAACTAAGATTAGATTCGAAATGCACTCCGAGATTTTTTACGGTAGAGCTAAACGGGATGATTGTTTTATTTAGTTTCACAGGTGGAATATTCAGGTCGTTGACTTAAGGAATTAATCTAAAGTTCGCGAACAGAATAGCCTGTGATTTACATGCGTTTAGGTCAAGCCCAAATTGTTGAGACCAGGAAGAGATGGAATCAATATCTTCATTAAGACTTTTAATGCTATCATTTAGTGCATCAGGACGCGCTGAAATATACAATTGAACGTCGTCTGCATATATTTGATATCTGCAGTGCTTAAATGATTTAGAAATTCCATTTATATAAATAGAGAAGAGCAAGGGGCCTAATACTGATCCCTGAGGAACTCCTGTATCTACAGTACGCCAGGATGAGAAACGATTATTAGATATGACACGCTGCTGGCGGCCAGTAAGGTAGGAGTACATCCAGGTGATAGCACTATCAGAAAGGTGTAGCGTTTGTAGTTTAGTCAATAGTAGATCGAAGTCAACAGAATCAAAGGCTTTGCTATAGTCCAATAAGACTAGTACAGAGCTCGATAATGAAGAATTTGTGGTCACATGAATATTTATAATTCGTTCTTTAATTTAGGATAGGCGTGATGGATCTGGACACATTGTATATGAAATACATATTGCACTTCCAGCTTTCCAAATCCATTTTCAAATTTCCTCTGTTACTAATAGTTTTAGTTAATACAAACAGTTCTTGTGAAAATAATAACAGTGCTACACTCTTGACATTACTGGTAAATGTTGCATCATGGCATGTATACATAAGATGTTGGATGACATTGAAGCTAAAAGAGTTCAAAATAGAGAGTACTGTATATGAAAGAGTTTACTTACTTACTTACTGGCTTTTAAGGAACCCGGAGGTTCATTGCTGCCCTCACATAAGCCCGCCATTGGTCCCTATCCTGAGCAAAATGAATCCATTCTCTATCATCATATCCCACCTCCCTCAAATACATTTTAATATTATCTTCCCATCTACGTCTCGGCCTCCCTAAAGGTCTTTTTCCCTCCAGCCTCCCAACTAACACTCTATATGCATTTCTGGATTCGCCCGTACGTGCTACATGCCCTGCCCATCTCAAACGTCTGGATTTAATGTTCCTAATTATGTCACGTGAAGAATACAATGCGTGCTGTTCTGTGTTGTGTAACTTTCTGCATTCTCCTGTACCTTCATCGCTCTTAGCCCCAAATATTTTCCTAAGCACCTTATTCTCAAACACTCTTAACCTATGTTCCTCTCTCAAAGTGAGAGTCCAAGTTTCACAACCATACAGAACAACCGGTAATATAACTGTTTTATAAATTCTAACTTTCAGATTTTTTGACAGCAGACTGGATGATAAAAGTTTCTCAACCGAATAATAACAGGCATTTCCCATATTTATTCTGTGTTTAATTTCCTCCCGAGTATCATTTATATTTGTTACTGTTGCTCTCAGATATTTGAACTTCTCCACCTCTTCAAAACATAACTTTCCAATTTTTATATTTCCATTTCGTACAATCTGGTCACGAGACATAATCATATACTTTGTCTTTTCGGGATTTACTTCCAAACCTATCTCTTTACTTGCTTCCAGTAAAATTCCTGTGTTTTCCCTAATCGTTTGTGGATTTTCTCCTAACATATTCACGTTATCCGCATAGACAAGCAGCTGATGTAACCCGTTCATTTCCAAACCCTCTCTGTTATCCTGGACTTTCCTAATGGCATACTCTAGAGCAAAGTTAAAAAGTAAAGGTGATAGTGCATCTCCTTGCTTTAGCCCACAGTGAATTGGAAATGCATCTGACAGAAACTGACCTATACGAACTCTGCTATACGTTTCACTGAGACACATTTTAATTAATCGAACTAGTTTCTTGGGAATACCAATTTCAATAAGAATATCATATAAAACTTCTCTCTTAACCGAGTCATATGCCTTTTTGAAATCTATGAATTACTGATGCACTGTACCCTTATACTCCCATTTTTTCTCCATTATCTGTCCAATACAAAATATCTGGTCAATAGTTGATCTATTACGCCTAAAACCACATTGATGTTCCCCAATAATTTCATCTACATATGGAGTTAATCTTCTCAAAAGAATATTGGACAAAATTTTGTACGACATCAAAAAAAGTGATATTCCTCGAAAGTTACTACAGTTAGTCTTGTCCCCCTTCTTAAAGATAGGTGCGATAATGGACTCTTTCCATTGTTCTGGTACAATTTCCTTTTCCCAAATAGCAAGTACAAGCTTATAAATTTCGTTGGATAATGCGCTTCCACCCTCTTGTATTAATTCTGCTTGAATTTGATCAATACCTGGAGACTTATAATTTTTCAGATTTTCTATTGCAATTTCGACTTCAGAAAGTGTGGGTTCTGGTATAAATGGCTCAGCAGTTTGTATTTCAATTTCGTCCCGATCATTTCTATTTGGCCTATGTATATTTAGTAGTTGTCCAAAATAGTTTTTCCATCTGTTCAGGATTGAATGAGAGTCTGCAAGCAAGTCACCATTCTCATCCTTGATTACGTTTACCCTTGCCTGATATCCATTCTTGAATTCCTTTATGCCCTTATATAAATCTCTTAATGTTTTTATTCTTACTATTTGTTTCTACCTCATTCAGTTTTTCCTTAAAGTATTCTCTCTTTTTATTCCTGAAAGAGTATAGAAAACTTAAAATAGTGGAAGCATAAAATAATGAATTAACGCTTCCAATAAAATTGTAAAGTTATAAATGCAATGTTGGTATCAAAATATGATCCACTTTAGTGCATAATTTAGTTTTCCAGGCTACTTGTAATTTGATCCACTATGACTTAATTTTCTCGGTTGCTTTGAATTGTTAAGAAGGAAATTATTTATAGTTCGTTCACAGCTATTTCCTTGGATGAAACTGCGGATGTCAAGAATGCCAGTCAGTTATCTGTATTAGTTAGATATCGACCAAAGACAGCAATGTTCAGGAAAGGTTTTTAGGAATGCTTCATCAGACAGAACTGCGTGTAGCTTTGGAGGAACTGAAATGTGAGTCAAAGTTATGATGGCGGAGCGGTAATGTCTGGTCACTTGAGTGGATTGCAGGCTACAGTTCCCTTGTGCACTCTTTGTTCATTGCTTTGCTCATCATCTGAATTTAGTTTTCTCTCAGTTGGCTGAGACAGTCAAAGTATGCAATATCATTTCTGTCACTTAGTGATCTGGCTTCATTTTTCTCTCAGTCTTCTAAGCTAATCCACGCTTTGGAAGAAATGTGAAGAAAAAACTTCTGGAGGTGTCTCTGATTCAGTGGAATTACAATGATAGACTCGTACAGATCATTTTAGATTATCATCTTTTCAAGAGGCATATAATAGATTACAACAGATGGAGCGACGTTTCCAAAGGCAACCATTACTTCAAGAAGAATACTGTAAATTCATGACAGACTATGAGCAGTTAGGACACATGAGAAAAATAGATATAAAGGAAGAGGAAGAAGACAAGGAAAGTTGTTACCTTCCACATCACGCAGTTTTTAAGAGAAGAGCGAAAAATTAGAGTGGTGTTTGATACATCAAGTAAGACAACGAAGGGCACATCTCCAAATGGTACATTGATGGTAGGACCCACCATACAAGAAGACTTATACTCTCTCACATTAAGATTTAGAACTCATCTTATTGTCTTCACTGCAGACATTGAGAAAATGTACTCCCAAATCAAGATGCATCCAGAAGACACAAGTCTACACCCAACCTGAAGAGCAAGTAAGGGTTTATGAGCTGACTACAGTAACATATGGCACATCATCAGCACCATTTCAAGCCACACGAAGCTTACAAATGCTGGCTGAAGTATCACGAAGATACCCGTTAGCTTCAAGAACTCTGAGAGAGATTTCTACGTGGACGATCTTCTTAGTGGTTGCAGCAACCTGCAAACAACCCTCACAACTCAGTCACAACTTACAGAAGTACTTCAGAGTGCAGGATTTCATTTGAGGAAATGGAGCTCAAATCACCCTTCATTGTTGAGACAGTGTCTCCAGAAGACAGAGAAACAGAATTACCACACTCTATCAATGAAATGGATGGAATTAAGACCCTGGGACTTCTTGGTATCCAAGTTCAGACAAGTTTCTCATACGTATGTTCAGGAAGCACCATGACAAAACGACAAGTTGCTTCAACTATTGCTTCCATATTCGATCCTCTAGGACTTATCAGCCCAGTTGTCATTAAACGCAAGATATTCTTATAAAATTTATGAAAGCAACGAGTAGATTGGGACGAGATACTTGGTAATGACCTACAACTGGAATGGCAAGATGTACAATCTCATTTAAAGAACATAGAAACATAGACAACATCAAAACAAATAAATTCGTCTTAACTCATGGCAGTGTAGTAGATATTCAAGTACATGGCTTCGCAGATGCATCTGAGAAGGCCTATGGTGTATGTCTATATGTACGATCAGTAAACGACTGAGGAGAAATATCAGTACAACTGTTAAGTTCTAAATCCAAGGTAGCACCAGTGAAAACTGTTACTCTTCCCAGATTGGAACTTTGTGCTACCGTTCTATTGGCAAGGTTATTATATAAAACACTTCCTGCATTGAATGTGAAAATCAACAAAGTGAATTTATGGTCTGATTTTACAGTGGTTCTGGCTTGGTTAGCTGGAACGCCATGTCAATGGAAAACCTTTGTAGCCAACTGGGTTTCTTTAATCTAGCAATATATGAGTAGCGCCGAGTGGTGTCACGTCAATTCTGCAGAAAACCCTGCAGATCTTGTTTTAGGAGGTGAAGACTCAAGGATCATACAACATTCAGATTTATGATGGCATGGACCACATTGGCTAACTAATTCGAACAAGTGGTCATTCGCATCACTGGAAAATTCTACATTGGAAATGCCTGAACAACGAACTCTACTAAGCAGTGTAAAAGACATCAGAGAGCAAGAGGATATTACACTCAGATTCTCTTCACTACACAGACTACAATGGGTACTATCGTATTGTCTCAGATTTGTTCACATTTGTAGAAGATAAGCAACTGGTATATTGACAAAGGAAGAATTGCGGTACACACTGGTGGCATGTATCAAACAAGCACATATTCAAGAATACTCGACGGAAATCAAGAATTTAAATACTCTTTCTACAGTGTCCATGAAGAGTAAACTGAAGGATCTGAACCCGTTCCTGGATTCTGAAAATATTCTCAGGGTGGGCAGAAGACTGAACAACTCTACTAAGTCTTATGAACATAAGCATCAAATTATCCTTCCACCGAAGCAAAATATAACAAGGCTGATAGTAGAAGCAGAACATTTAAGACTAATACATGCAGGTTCACAACTTTTAACAGCATCTCTAAGGCAAAGATATTGGATTGTAACATTCGACATGTGATAAGACCATTATTCATAAATGCCTACCATGCTTCAAACTGAGGGCCAGCATATCCAAACAACTTATGGGACAGCACCTATTCCAAGAGTGACATCTTCTCGACCATTCATAACATTTTCTGGAGTGGATTATGCCGGACTTTATTCTATAAAACATGGTTCAACAAGAAGCAAGGTCAAGGTTAAATGCTATATAGCACTATTCATATGCCTCAGTACCAAGGCAATTCATTTGGAACTCGTCAGAGACTTGACATCAGAAGCATTTATTGCCGTCTTACGACGATTCACAGCGAGATGAGAGAAATGTGCAAATATATACAGTGACAACGGTACAAATTTCGTAGGAGCCAAGAACGAACTACGAGAATTGCATCAATTATTGAAGTCAACAGAAGGGACCAAGGAGTTGGAAGAATTCAACTGGCACTTCATTCCAACCAACTCTCCACATTTCGTGGGACTCTGGGAGGCCGAAGTCAAATCCATGAAACATCACCTAAGACGTGTCATCGGAGCCAACTACTTGACATACGACGAGCTGCATACCATAATATGTCAAGTTGAAGCAGTTCTCAATTCCAGACCCATCATGTCCGTATCAAATGATCCTGATGATCCCTCTTATCTTAGTCCAGGTCATTTTCTTATAGGTACTCCTTTAATGTCCTATCCTGAATCAGACTTATCCTCGTCACCAATTAATTACCTGTTTCATTGAGAACACATCCAGAAGCTGCATCAAGATTTCGTGTGACTACCTAAATGGCTTGCAGCAGCGATCCAAGTGGTGCAGCATCCAGCCAGGTGCAGTAGTGCTGCTGATGCAGTGGAAGCTAGCCGTGATTCCAGGAAAGGATGGACTAATTAGGGTAGCAGTCATTCGAACTAAAGATGGAACATTCAAACAGCCTATCAGTAAATTATGTCTGTTTCCAAATGTTAATTCATGTTAGTTTTGCAATGTTTTCAAAGGCTGTCAGTACTTTCAGTGTAATTTGTGTTCTATTTGTGTTAAGGTGGGTGGTATGTTTGGGACTTCAAGGTTGGCAACTCTGCCTCATATGTTAACATCTGTAAGTGTCATAGAAGTATGATGTTGCAGCAAGAGGTCGACAAACAATAAAACACATTAAATCTACAGTCCACGTGTGTTTTAATCATCATTCGAGCTACCAAGGCCCAACATAGTTTATTATTTGTGCCAGCACATACCTATTTCTACTAATTCTCATATTTTTCTGCTCTATATTTCTTCTAAATGTAGTGTGCAATTGTTATCCAATGTTACTCCTATCGAACTTTTTTTAAGTCCAATTCTGCATTCACATGACATCTGGAATTTTTGTGCTTAGTGATCTTTTGTTTTAAATGACTAATATTTTTCGTCCACATACTGCTTACATCCTGGCCTCGAGCAAGAAGTAAACATGAAAAGCAATACAGAAAATTAGTCTTGTCACAACCACATATCCACTCGTAAGTCAAGTAGGCATTACAATTGAATTTTCTTTTAACTTCTTTTCCTCTGCACTTTGTTATTTCAATGAGCTTAGTATCTGGAACAGGACTACCTCTCTCCTTTATCCTAAGCTTTTCTTCAATCAAACGCAATACCTATACTCACTGACAATAAAACAAGATTGAAGATTTATACTTATATCACAGCATGATGCTGGCCCTGGCTGCAAAGTGAAATGATTGAGAAACCAGAAAGTCAAGTCGATCTCCAGTATCACAAACTTCTGCTTGCAGAAAGTTTCGAAACTTTTTTTTAATAGTTCTGTATTTAAATGAAAAGTTTATGTTTAATCATCTACTAGATGACATCGAGTTGCTAAATTACAAACATACATTATTTAAACCATCAACATAAGGATTGCAGTAACTTTATAAAGATGAAATATTATGATGTTTGTCAAGAAAGAAAGTTGTTGAATTGGCAATACCTCTTGATGATCTCTTCTCCATGTATAAGAAACACAATCCTCCCCTCTCACTCTTCCCTTTGTTCTGTACAAAAACTGAAGTTGTCTCTTGATGCCTGAGTACGATGCAGCAGAGACGAGAGTAAATGGCGGCAGATTAAAATTTGTATAACATTGTTTCTTGGTTCACATGCTCGAAATTTGAAAGAAAAATTAACATTCAAACAACGTATTTTTAAAATGAAGTTTCTTAAGGTGTGCACTTGTAATCGTGTGAATACCCAGCCACTAACACTGCTTCCTCTCTCCATTTGGAGTATTTTTCATTATTAATTGTAGCAATATTGGTCTGGATATTCTGTTTACTTGTTCAATTCAGTTGGTAAGTCTTGCTTCCTCTCTCCATTTGGAGTAAGTCTTGCTTCCTCTCTCCATTTGGAGTATTTTTCATTATTAATTTTAGCAATATTGGTCTGGATATTCTGTTTACTTGTTCAATTCAGTTGGTAAGTCTTGCTTCCTCTCTCCATTTGGAGTATATTTCATTATTAATTTTAACAATATTGGTCTGGATGTTCTGTTTATTTATTCAATTTAGTTGGTAAGTCTTGCTTCCTCTCTCCATTTGGAGTATATTTCATTATTCATTTTAGCAATATTGGTCTGGATGTTCTATTTACTTGTTCATTTCACTTTCTCATTGATCAGTTCTACTCCCTTTTTCTATTTGGAGTTTATTTCATTTAATTGTAACAATATTGATCTGGACATTCAATGAATGAATATTGATCTGGACATTCTGTTTATATGTTGTATTCAGTTTCTTCATTGATCAGATCTACTCTCTTTTTCTATTTGGAGTTTATTTCATTTAATTGTAACAATATTGATCTGGACAATGAATGAATGAATATTGATCTGGACATTCTGTTTATATGTTGTATTCAGTTTCTTCATTGATCAGATCTACTCCCTTTTTCTATTTGGAGTTTATTTCATTTAATTGTAACAATATTGATCTGGACAATGAATGAATATTGATCTGGACATTCTGTTTATATGTTGTATTCAGTTTCTTCATTGATCAGTTCTGCTCTCTTTTTCTATTTGTAGTATAGTATTTTATTATTTTACCAATATTGATCTGGACATTTTGTCCTCATGTTCAGTTTAATTTCTTCATTGGTCAGTTCTGCTTCTATTTGTAGTATAGTATTTTATTGTTTTACCAATATAATAATAATAATAATCCATGGTGCCACAGCCTTGAAGCTTCCAGATCGACCAGCTGGCTGCTGGCCTCACGTTCACATGCCGAAGCAGAGGTGGACGATCATCCAGAGGTATCGTGTGATTAGCACGATGATCCCCCAGCCATTGTAGCTGGCTTTCGCAACCGGATTTTGCTATCTATTGTAGCTCTCCAAATGCATCACGATGCTGGGTGGGTACTGGTCCCATACACTGGCCGAAATTTCATGAGAAAATTTCTTCCCCTGTATGGACTCAAACCAGTGCATATTCCATAACGCGAGTCATAGGCAGGATGCCTTAGACCATGACTCCACTCTAAACCATTAAAACCTTGAATAGTTGATACATTTCAAAATGACTTAAATATTTTCGTATGTCCCCCCCCCCCCCCCCCCCCGGTATAAGGTATTGGGATAGAAGGGAAGATATTACGGTTGTGGAGGAGAACAACCTTTAAACTTGTTTTCAACGAATCTATGAACAATTGCCAGTCTTCTTGGTCAGATTAAGGGCGTTGATAAGGCCATCAGTATTATAAAAAGATATCTTCATCAAGTCGAATAGAACATAAGGGTCATGCTGGATACGAAATACTGACACTCTAATAAATTGCAACCTTGCAGTTTGGGAGCTAAGATTTACTAAGACCCAGATCTCTCACCAAATCATTTAGTTATCCTTGTATGATTAAGTATGGCACTGTCAGGGAGTGAAAGGCTTCAGAAGGGTCAGCTTCTTCTTTGGGTGATGTAAAATTAGTTTGTACAGGCAAATCCACACTGTGAGAGACTGGGCAGATTGCTGATGGAATGTTAGGATACGAAATTGTCTGTCATACCTTGCACTGGTGCAGTCTGTGTTATGATTGTTGGTGCGGCAAAAAGCATGTCTCAGTTTTTGTCTTTTAATCTGAGTTGTAAACATGAGAGACAGGCCCAGTGGTTATCATCGTTTACTCTGCATCCAAAATATAATTCGTGTGCTTTTGAAGTTAATGGGGTTAACTTGCATTTTTGTTTCATTAGAGTGAATTCGGCATAAATGTAACAAAAATGATCTCTTTTATTGATACACTTACGAGACCTTTTTCAATTCTAATTTGTAAGATAAAACATAACAATAATTAAAGGATAATGAAAAGAAAATTCACGTCTCAAACAAAATACCACCTCCACTGAACTTTACAACTAAACTAAAGCAAATCCATACAGCTCTCCTATTTCACCTCTCAATAAACCTCTCTCACAGGGTAAAAAAAAAAAACATCTCCATCAGTAAAGTGTAATTCTAAGTAATTCTAAAGATCAGGAAGAGAAGGTCTTATGGCCTTAATCCTGTCAGAATAGATAAATACATAAATAAATAATAATGGTTCTACAGGTGTGGTCTACACATCTCAATGTTGGTTTTAACGTAACATTTTTTTTCATTTCTCTATATACACTTTTAACACTTACATGTTACTGATTAAATTTGTAACTTCTTTCCTGTGTTAATCTTTAGAATTTACCTTGCTTGACTAGTTTCGAAGTCTTGTGCTTCATTGTCCAAAGCCTAGTGGAGATCCCGTGCCCCAGTTGTGGTGGGGTGTGTTCATGAAACCAGAAGATATCGCAGGATCTCCACTAGGCTTTGGACAATGAAGCACAAGACTTCGATACTAGTCAAGCAAGGTAAATTCTGAAGATTAACATAGTAAAGTAGTTAGAAATTTAATCGTAAAATTTTGTCATATTTGTGCAAAGATGTGTTAAATGCGAAATGTGAATTTTTAAGGAAAATATATTAAAAACTCAATCACTGTGTGTATAAAAAAACCCGAACTGATGAAATATTTTGATTGTTATTTTCGAGTTCAGTTGGTCGAAATTAGTAAGAATTAGGCACAAAATGGCTGTTATTTGCACATCAGATTTCGAGGGCTGCAGGCGACATGTGCTACGGGCAAGACTGCCAAGTGAACCACAGGAAAGCTGTGAAGAGATGCACCACCTGTATCTGAGCACTCTGCTCGACCTGACGAGTGAGGCGATGGTGCATGCACTGGGCGTGCTTCTCAAGTGGCTGGATGTGTCCTGGACTTTCCTGCAACTTGAGCAACACAATGCCGCTGCAACCATCATGACCTTCACCAACTTTTCTTTGTAAGTTCAGCTTTACATCTCCTTATTACTAAGCATCATTTTCACTACTGGCTTTCAGCATGTGCCCCCAAGTTAGTCACAATATAATTTACCACTAGAGATGGGTTTCTGATGTGATAGCTCAATACTGTGATCAAATTCATTGTCAGTTAACACATGCTATGAAGAAATCAACTCATACCTCAAAGATGATTTATCTTTTCTTTCAAGGATTTTTGATTGTTGAAAACAAATACTAAGTTTCTAAAGCTGAGGAAATTAGTTGTAAAATATTTATGTATACCACCAGCAACAGTTTTCTCTGAGAAACTGTTTGAGCAGCAGAACTCACATGTGACAAAAAAGAAGTGGACTTTACTGAGATACAAAAACTTATAAAGGTCAGTTAAATCAGGATTTAGGATTTAATTGTGTCAGCTGCCTTGTGGAAAGGTAACGGTAACCTGTGTATCACAATACAATTCAAATTTAACATACAAATGTTGAAGTTTTAATCAGTAATATTAATATAATATTCTATTATATTTACTCTAGGGTCTCATCTGTATAATAACATCAGCATTTTATTATTATTTTATTTGATAAAATGATGTGAAGGTATTGAGATAGAAGTATCGAGACTAAAAGTATGTGTTGGTATCGAGAAAATTTGGTAGTGACCCATCTCTAATTAGTATTAATTAAATGAAATGAAATTGTAATTTGGCACCATGTGCCCTCCTTCCCTTAACCTTTGGAACAGTCGTGGAAAGATGGTATGGGTCGGATGTCTCCTACGTAGGTACTAGGCCCGATACAATCTGTGAGCTTGTCTAATGTTCCCATTGGTTCATCCGTAATCGAAAATCAGCTCTGCATATTCCGCTCTCGTGTACTCCTCCATTTCACTAGAACTGATCAACTGGACACTGCAACTTGTACACATACACTATCTGCAGACGTGTCTATCAGGACTGACCATGTCCATTACACATTGCGCTGTCTGCATTGCTTTAGTGTAGTTTCCTGTCCCCACCCTTCAGACAGCGCACTGAATGGAATACTGTAGGTAGACAATGTAAACAACGTCAGATGAATACAGTATGTGTAAGATGTACAGATAAATACACATTAATAAGGTGTACAGAGGAATAAAATTATTTCATTTCCACACAACTATTTTTGCTTATAACTTTCGACTCAGTCATTTCCGGACCAGGGTTCCTTATCTCAAATTGATACGTGTGCCCTTCCCCATCATCCCTGGAAGTTAGTAACACCAGCCCGGAAACACCCTGTATGTGTATATATATGAACCGTAAGTAATGTCAAATTTCAGTGGGTTATTCTTTGAGATACAATATTTTAAACAAATAAGTTTAATACAGTTTTGCTTGTTTTTGCTTCCTTTTCGAGATAAAAATTGTTTTATATGATACATTTCATAGCCTGTCTTGGAATGTGCTTAAAATGAATTTCTTGTATCTCTCTTAAAGTACATTTTGTATGACAGATTTAGGCGTTGCGAAGCTCATGCATAGCTCCTTCTGATCGTGTTACAAATGTACTCAATGTAAAAACTTTAATTTGACTGATGTTATTGCAGGGGAAAAAAAATTATGCATCATACCTGAAAGAATACAGTTGTATTAGGAAAGGCATGATAGTATGCTGTCTTAAGAAACATTTCGTTTTCACAAGTTTATTTGTTGTTGATGCCACAAACAGCTGGTAGTCCGAATTCTGACAACGAATAATATATTTAAGCCTCTTGGCTGCAAATAGAAGATTCACAGGAACTTTGTGAGAAATGACCATCATCGTTAACAAAAGAAACTATGTGATTACCAATGTAAAGTCCAGTAATAATTGAACAATAATTACTCGAAAATAGCTATTACTTTATGGCTGCTATCATTACAGAAATTGATTTATTTCTGATGTAAATTAATTATAACCTCCATATTTGCAGGGCAGACATGGTAATGATCAACTCTGTGACATATGAAGCCCTGCAGATCTTCAACAAGGTGGCGCATCCATCTAGTTTCAAGAGAGGTGTACCAGGATCCTATAAAGAGGGCCTTAGTGTGTACAGCATATTCAACAGGTGTAAATCGCAACTCGGAAGCAAATGCATGAGGTACGTTGCTTAGACTTGCACGGCAACAATAGTTAATATTCTACAGATAAAAAAGAGAATAATATTAAAGTAATTGAGATTATTATTATATAAGACATGAAGTAGCAAGTAGCAGACATGGGCGTAGTAAATCTACAATGATTGTTCAGAATTTGGATCTCACATAATAAACTCAAAACTTAATGCATACATACATACATACATGTCGTGATTCTTATCGTGGTTCTTTATTGTAATTGTCTTTATTGTCCTTGTTTTTGTCAAGGTCCTTATCGCGACTTTGTTGTCTTTGTTGTGGTCCGTATTATGGTACTTGTCAAGTCATGATCTTTGTTGCTTTTGTCATGGTCCTTATCGTGGTCTTTGTTCATGTAATAATCCTGTCATGGTCCTTGCCTTCGTTTGTATCATCATCTTTATCATGGTTCTTCTGGTCTTTGTCAAGGTCCTTGTTATATTTTTCATGGTCCTTATAGTGGTCGTGACCCATGTTGTGATCCTTATTGTGGCCCCAGATTGCCCTTGTCTTTGTTATCCTTATGGTCCTTATTGTCTTTGTTGTGGCCATTATCATTGTCCTTTCGTCTTCCATGTCTTGGACCTTATCATGATACTTGTAGTGCTTGTTGTAGTCCATGTCATGAGACTAATTGTGGTCCCTGTCTTTTTCTTCTTCGTGGTCCTTATAGTAGCATCCTAAGAAGAGATTGTGTGAAAATTTCGTATAGGACCATAAGAGACCTTTAGGCCTGATACTCTTCACGCAGAGGAAGAGAGAAGAAGAAAATCAACCTGTACATGAAAGGAAGAAAAGGCATGTGATTGATGAAATTGTTTATTCTTATGGACATTTTGTAATCAGATTATTTTTCTATTATTGTGTCTTGAAACCAATAAAGCTGGCATGGTCCCAATCAGTCCCAAATAAAATGGAAGGTGACGTGTCCTCCTTATTTAATTTGATTAGAATGCATCTCTGTTAACACTACATGTAGGGATCCAAATTCACCCATTGTGTGTCACAAAATTAGAGGAGATTAGAAATTCCTACTATGAGGGACCTGATGGAGATATCCAAATAAACCAAATTGCGCGTTAGAGTATATGAACGAACGTTTCTGATATGCATGGTCCAAGCCAGGGGTGTCAAACGTACGGCCCGTGGGCCATATATGACCTGTGATATCATTTCAAATGACCCTCAGCAAAATATGAAGTTTCTATTAAGTTTGGCCCTGATATAATAAGTTTTTGCCTAATTCATTACAGGAACCAAATATAACTAAATAAATCAATAACAGAATAGGCCTACCTCTTTCTGCGCAGGTATTAGTCTGATACAGAACGATGCTCGGTTCAAATAATTGAGTGGAATCAGCTATGTTGTCTTCCATTCTGCCATCAGAGATAGTATGTTCGCTCCTAGGAAAACGAGACTCCCTCCACAGCATGTAGGTAGTAGTTCACTCTGAATCCAGCAGATGGTGAAACAGTTTCGTTTGTCTTCGTTGAACGTGGGTTATGGCGTCAGGTTAAACCTGTACCCATGCTCAGAAGACACAAAATGCTTTGCCTCTCAATCTGCAGTTACTTACATTGAAGGTAACATCTGACGATAATTTGCTTCTCCAAGATTAAAACTGAGTCTCAGTAAAAGTGGTGTAGAGAGAAATGTTGACAAGAAGTGTAGAGTATTCGATAAAGCATGGGAAATTTTGTATTTCTTTTCTAATAATAATAATGGTACAAATACATGTCTTAGTTATAAATCTGTTATTTCTGTAGTAAAAGAATACGTGAAATGCCATTATGACAAACATTGTGAATATTATGATAAATATATTAGTCAGGCTCATGTGAACAAAGTCGATAAATGAAAAAAGTGAAGTGAATAGTCAAAGGAGCGGAACTTGTTTAATCAGGAAAATAAAGTCACTGAGTCTGTCGTTAGAGCATCTTTTATATTATCATAAAATAGCATGTGCATGAAAACCCTTCAGCAAGCGTTGCTGCTGCAGAATTAGTATGTCCAGAAAAAAAGCAATCATTTTCAAACCCGGCCTCTGAAGGAATATAGTTGAACAGGTCAGTGACATTTCAGGAAATTTAAAAAAGCAACAGATGAAACTTCTTGTGTTCTCTGTAGCAGGTGGCGAGAGCATTGACACAGCTAGCAATGTTTATTAGAGATCTGACCGTAACTGAGAAACTTCTAGAAGTAATACTTTCGAAGTAGAATACTACAGTAAATGATATTTTTTCAGCTTTAGTAGAAGTTACGAAATCTACAGGACATGATTGGAAGAAATTGACCACTATCACCACTGATGGTGCTGGTTGTGTTGTGGGTTCAAAAATGGTATTGCAGCTAAATTGAGAGATAAATTAATGGGGCTGGAGGTGCCAGCTGAAAACTTCACAGGTGTACATTGTATAATACATCAGGGAACACTGTGTGCAAAAACATTAGTTCTCCTGTTGTAGCTACCCTCAATTTACCACTTTTTTGGAGGAGATTGGTGAACAATACACAGAGCTACCTTATTCAAAAGTTAGATAGTTAAGTCAGGGTACAGTATAAAAAAGATTTTACGAACTTCAAAACTATATTGAAATGTTCTTAGTTTAAAATGAATATGAAAATCTGGATAACTGATTTAGCTTTGGTTGACATCACACAGCACCACATTTCATTAAATTTGCTACTTCAGGGAAAGAACAAAATTATGACATAGCTCTATGATCATATTTAAGCCTTTCAAAGCAAGCTTAGGCTGTGGGAAGATCAGATATCTATTAATAACTTTGTTCACTTCCCATCATTAAAGAGCACCATTGAAAATTATGAGAATATGTCCTGTATTAGCTATTATGTAACATTTGACATCTTCATTTTCTTTGTTAACTGCTCCCTGTACAGTTGATGTCGAAAGCATTAAAGAAGAAATGTAACTCGAAGTTATTGATTTCCAATGTGATTAAATCCTTCAAGAGACATTCACAAATGTACCCTTACCTGTGTTTCACTCAAAATATTTAGATGAAAAGTATTCCACAATAGAAATAAATGCTGCTTAAATAATTTCAATGTTTGGTAGCAGATATATTTGCTAACAATTTTCATCCCTCTTAAAGTTGAACAAATCCAAATTAAGAAGTCAGCTTACAGATGAACATTTAAAAAGTATTAGAGATTATTAAATCAAAACATATCACTAGATTTAGAACACCTGGTAGGCAAGAAACGATGCCAGACTTCTAGTACAAATTATACAGTATACCTTTGTAAACTTTTTAAATTGCATGCTTGCATAGTGGTGTATATCTGTTCTTTTAATGTACTGTATTATTTTTTATCACTTACACTTGTGTAAGTTTCTAATGAAGTAGCATTTATACGTGGTACAGTCATTAAGTTCTAAGACTTGACGCCTGGAGGGTAGGCTCCCACAAGAATCTGGATGTATCACAAGATGCCGCATAACATGGCGTACATTTAAACAGAACCACATCCTCCCTCAAAATAGTCTCTGTTGGCCGTTATGCACGTTTGCCAACGTTGGTATAGCTGCTGGAAGCACCGTTGAAAGATGTTCGCAGAAAGGTCCCGTGTGGCTTCTCTTGTGGCAGTCATGACCTCTTCGGAAGAATGAAATCTACGCCCACGTAGGGTTGCTTTCATGCGAGGAAAGAGAAAAAAATCGCATGGTGCGAGATCAGGTGAGTACAGAGGGTGTGGAAGAATTGTCACCTGTTGTCTTGCAAGTTCCTCTTGGACAAGGACAGAGCGATGTGCAGGGGCGTTGTCATGTAGCAACAGCCAATTCTTTGTACGCCATAGCTCAGGTCGCTTACGGCGAATTTAATCTCGTAAACAGCCAAGGGTCTCTTTGTAGTGGGTTTTGTTCACAGTTGCACCTTCTGGGATGAATTCCATGTGAACAATTCCATTTGAATCAAAAAAGAGTTCAAGCATCACCTTGCCTTTTGACCTGTCTTGTCGCGGTTTTTTCTGTCGTGGTGATAACGGCGTTTTCCAGGTGGCGGATTGTCGTTTCAGTTGCGGATCGTAAAGGGAACACCAAGTTTCGTCTCCAGTTAATATCCGGTTGAGAAACATCGGATCATCGTCAGCACTACTGATGAGGTCACCACAAATCGTCATGCGATCATCACGTTGGTCTTGCGACAGGATTCGTGGCACACTGTGCTGAGTAACACGAGACATGTTCAGGTCATCGGACAGAATTTTGTAGCAAGTACCATGGCTGATCCCTACTATTGCTGCGAAATCGTCTACCGATTGGGAGCAGTTAGCACGCACCAACGTTGCAACTTCTTGGATCTTGCGTTCAGTTCGAATTGTTTGTGGCCGACCAGTACACACATCTTCCCAACTCTCTTCCTTGCAAAAAATGTCGGTGCCACCTAAACACAAAACTGCGACTCACTGCGTCCTCACCGTAAACTTGCTGCATCATTTGAAACGTTTCGGCAGCAGTTTTGCCTAATTTCTGGCAGAACTTGATGTTTGCCCGTTGCTCAAACTGTGACATCTCGGGTTCCGACGTGTGCATTCAAATCACCGTCACAACAAAGACCGTAGTTCTGCTTACAGTGCATGCACTCAACTGTCTCTTGTTGGGTCAAGAGACTAACTGATAAGGTATCATACCATGGCGCCACCTATGCGCTATAGTGCACACAACGCTACTATGCGCTCAGTATTAGAACTTAATGACTGTACCACGTATATATATATATATATATATATATATATATATATATACATAGACTATAATCCCACATTGAAATTTTCTTGTCTCAATCAGTAGCCCACTATGCTCTCTTGATTAGGTTATATGCCCACACACCTGTTTGAGTTTGACGCCCCTGGTCTAAGCAATGAGTTATTGCTATAGGAGTGGCGATGGTAGCAACGGTATACAGTTGTGTCACACACCAGTAAACGACCATAACTCGGGAATGACAGACAACCAGACAGTGGATTTTCGGTCCCTACACAGTGACAAGACATCACATCCCTTGGCGTAGCAATGAGTTCAGTGACCTCCCTGCAACTAACTACACCTTATGTTCAGTATTGAGATCAAAAATCCCCTGTTTGCACGTGACACAGCATTCGATTCAGAATTAAAAGTTCTGCTGAAATAATACCAATTTCTAAAGTTTAGAGATGTATGAACGAAAATAATTATTTGAAATAGTTGTGCTCAAGAGCTAGTTTCAGTGAATTTTCGAAGCTCTATTCAGTGGAATGTTATCTAGGTTCAAGGTGTTCACTTTATTGAGGCTTCATGTAGTGATTGTGAATGGGTGTATTCATTTTGGTTGTGTTGGTCATATTTTTGGCGTGGAGATTTGCATGGAGTCTGACAGTGAGATAGTTACCAAAAGCATGGGTAAACAGCTGAGTGTCGATGGAATGGGTGTTGTTTCATTTGAATTTCGAATAAAAAGATGGTGTTTTTCTGAAAAATCTGTGACGTGGAACACTGTAGTGAAGAAATAAGTTAATGCAATTTGTACTTGGTAGTCATTCAATTAACACTGGGCAGAATACTTGGTAAAAAAATTCAATATTGATTCACGCAGAAATAATGATAATTTTATTTGAAAAGGAAGATGATAAAAAGTATGATCACAGAAAAGATAAAGAGACCAGTTTTTGCGAGTAGAGTAACCTATGAGAGACTGTCCTAAGAAGTTAGTGATGGTATTGCATTTTTCTCTATCCTTCACGCAATTGTTCTCTGGAATTACAGCGAGATAAGGTTTCCATCAGCAAAGAATTGAAGATCTCCCTCGAATTACGGTGTAACCAACAAATCTATAATACACATTGCAGGATAAAGGAAAATAATTTCAGGTGCATATTCCGTTAGGCCTCTATTTACTAGCAGAACCAGTTGATTCATCAAGGATACAAGTTGATTCAGCAATTGGATACATTCATTTATTGTTATAAATGAATGCTTCAAAATTACTTTTTCAACCGAAGTCACATATTTCATTAATGTGATGTTACACCCTTTTTCGAGGGAAGTCTTCAATTAAAGAATGTAAACTTTGAGGGCACTGTAAATCTCAGTATCATACATAGACATGTTACAGCCATAAACAGCATATTTATAAAAAATGAGAAAATGAATTATTGATGTTTTAAGGGCCATGTTTCTACATCCTACACGGGACATTGATGTTTTGAATTCACGTCTGGATGTGGTACAGTTCTGCATGGAGCCACGAAATGAAGATGCAGTGAAGAACATGCTGATGTGTTTGAAAAACATTCAGAGTATAACGGTAAGACAAGACATAGAAATGTACCAGTGTTACTAATATATGTATAGGGCCCAGATTCATATGCACTATAAGCTATTCAAGCAGGTGTGGCATACATTACGGTTAGAAAGCATAATGTATATTACAGCTGTCAAAAAAAAAAAAAAAAAAAAAAGTGGCCGCACTCATGAACTGCTGTAATATTCTAAGTCCACTTCGGATAACTGTGATGTTACATGATGCAGGCACTTATAGAAGCAATTTCGGAACTAAGATGTTTAAGCAGGAGTCATTCACATCTGCGTCTTGTAGATCAGCAGTAGTGTGTTTGCATAATGATTCGAAGGTTGTGAGTTCAAGCCTTGTTGAAGTTATCTTGTTTTTTATCATTCTTTAGCAATATAAATAATATTCAAATTATCATTTATATTCTGTTATAATTCTTTAGCATTATAAATAATATTCAATTTATCATTTCATTTTGTTATCATTCTTTAGTGATATAAATAATATTCAAGTTATTTATATTCTGTTACCGTTTTTAGTGATATAAATAATATTCAAGTTATCACTTATACTTTATCATTCTTTAGCATTATAAATAATATTAAAGTTATCATTTTATTTTCTTACCGTTCTGTAATGATATAAATAATATTCAAGTTATCATTTGTATTCTGTTATCGTTCTTTGGCGATATAAATAATATTCAAGTTATCATTTGTATTCTGTTATCGTTCTTTAGGGATATAAATAATATAAATTTAATGTTAGATTTGAAACAATACAGTTGCATAATACTAGTGTTAGTTTTTTCTTCTTACATTATTACATTATACTATCCTGTAACACAGTGAAATGAAAAGAAGTAACAAGGATTTGAACATGAGACGTTGACATCTAAATTCCGACGTTCTTCCAACTGAGGCACGGGGACACAAGTAAAGAAGCATATGCAGAAAAATTGGCCCAATCCCCCTCCAAGACATCGTGATGATTTGTAGAAGCTCATCCAGGATGCTTGGGATGCTGTGGCTGAGAAATGAAAAAAAAAACTAGTCGATTCCATGCCCACGCGACTGCAAGATGTGATCGAGATGAGAGGAAGATGGACAAAATATTGAATAATGGTTTTTTTTTTTTTTTTTTTTTTTTTTCTAAGGCAGACACCAGTAAGTTTGTTTTGTTTATGCCATGAAAGATAATTTTATTGAGATATAATCTCTCTTTCCATTTGCAGGCATAATCATAATAAATAATGATAAAGTCACGGCATAATACATTGATGGACCTGATGTTAATTACTAAAACAGTCATACAAGAGACAGGAGCAATTATATTTTCTCTCTTTCTTAAAAAGAAAAATATGAAAAGCACTTGGTTGCGTTAGAACACACGACCTCATGAATACCAGCCCGAAACTCTACATTACACTGTAACAGTTACATGGAGAACTGCTGAAATAAGGCAGAGTGGTCCAACAACATGTAACATTGCCTGTTTCCGAATTGTAGCAGAGATATCGGAAGGGAACTTAGTTTCTAGAGAGTGGCCACTTTTTCTTTTGACAGCTGTACAACGTTGCAAAATTTAAATCTTCCAGATTTCATCTAAAATACCTAAAGGAGACAAGGAGTCACCTGCTTTGAGATTATTACATGTGCAAGTTACCAATAGAGCAGTTATCACGAGATGCTGCACTTGAATTTGTTTTGTCTTCTATGATTGGACATAAAACAGCATGCACTGCTTCCAGAAATATCTAATATCAGACACATATGGGACTGTGGTTAAAAATGAACAAAGTAGCAGTACTACTTTGTAGTGCATGTAAATTCAGGTCCTACTGATATATATTACATTCATGCAGGAATAATTTATTATTATTATTATTATTATTATTATTATTATTATTATTATTATTATTATTATTGTTAGAGAGTTTCCCCTCTGCCAAGGTTTCTCTCAACTATACTGACCAGATGTCCCAGTTTTGCTGGGACAGTCCCAGTTTTTAACGAAGAAGCGAAATACATACAATATTTACTCTCTTTGAGGGCTCAGAATGACAGGGTTCTATTTGACAATTTTTAGTAAAATCGAGGTTTTTATTGCATTGAGTAGTACTAATTTAGCAGTACCTACCACATGAATTTTATGTTGATGTTACAATTATTTTTCGTCCTACAAACAATTTGTCAAAGTTCTAATTGTACTTAAACCAACATAATCGACATTTATGATTTTCAATATGTCGCAATAATGTACAAAATCAATTATTTAACACCATTATTTGCTTTTTTTAATTATAAAATAATATTGTGCAATAAATATATAATATTTTAATATATAATATTACTATAATATTATAATATATTATTTCAGTCAAAATTTTGGCAACAATAATTTTACTGTATTGATAGCACTGCTACTTTTCGTCTGCTTTCTTATGGTGCCAGCTTACTGTGCCTTGTTGATGATTGGTGTTTATTTGCATATATTTTAAATATTTTTTCATTGTATTATATGCCAAGAGAGGTAAGGAAATGGTAGAAATGGTGTTATCGAATCCTTTTTAAAGAAATTAGATTCTGATACAAACTCTGAAGATTTTTCAAGTAGTAGTAGTAGTAAAGAAACTTTTTCTCTTCCTCATTAGTTTTAGCATTATTCTTTCTGACACTGCTTTCTTTCTTATTCAGTCTGTCCATTGTGAATTTCACACACTCCACCTTTTTAATACCCATATTCACTTCGTCATAATATCCATGTTTCTGCTCATATTTTCAGAGAATGCTGGGTCGACTGACAAAACTGTCTGTCTCTGTTCGCGAATGGAAGTGTCTTCATAAGGTAAAATATTAAACATAATATTGTATATTGCAAGATTCTGACAAATACGTATCTTAAACATCCCTTATACTGAAAAAGTGATTTTCGGCACATCAGTTTGTTCTTTCGTTTATCTCTGTGTACAACTGAAAAAGTGGTTTTTGGCACATCAGTTTGTCCTTTCGTTTGTCTCTGTGTACAACTGAAAAAGTGGTTTTCGGCAATCAGTTTGTCCTTTGGTTTATCTCTTTGTACAACTGAAAAAGTGGTTTTCGGCACATCAGTTTGTCCTTTCGTTTATCTCTGTGTACATTTTTATTTGTGTTTCTCTTCCCATAAATGATTCTCACTGATCCAAATAATTATGGCATCAGCGTACCTACAGAGTGTTTCTCGATTTTCTTCTATTCCCCCTACATAACAGAGAGGAAAATAGAGTTACGGTATTCCTTATCATATAAGGAAATGTATTAGAATAAATGTTATTGTATCTGAGTGAAAAGATATGTGCTTCAATAATTTTCCTATCCAGAGAGGAAAACAGAGTTATGGTATTCCTTATCATATTCCTTATATGTATTAGAATAAATGTTATTGTATCTGAGTGAAAAGATATGTACAATAATAATATTCCTGTCCATTCTAATAGTTTTCCATCTATATAAAATGTAGTCTATAATTTTATCTATGAGTTTATTTTTCCAGACACTGTCTAACAAACTTATGTTAAATCCATAAAGAATGCAGTGTTGTGCTTTGTTGGCTTTTGTTTTGTGCATCCTTCACTTTTTGTGTAAAACATACAAAAACACTGGGAGTCAAGGGGTTGTATTATGAGTGTACCTGCCCTTTGAATACCTAACTAATTATTTAAATGGTAACTACCTTTACGCATTGTTTGTTGTTTTAATTATTTTATTGTTGCAGACAGTCTACTACTGTATCGTAATGGGGAATATCTGTGAAACGATTGTGTCAGATGCAAAGTTGTTTAGAGAGGTAAGATGATGTTACAGAAAAGTTTTTGAAATCCTGATCTGCGGATTGCTTCCATATTAACAGATTGTTGTAAATAATAATAACTAACATTTGCTTAAAGAAAATAAAGGGGGAAATGGATGTGGTCCAATATTTTGCTATAATGGCTAGCGAAAAGCTACTGCACTATGCAATCCATTGCTCGACTCACGGGTGAGCTGTAGCAGTGTGGACGGGTATTCAGTTTCATTACAGTAGGCCTAAAATTCTCGAGTGGTGGGATGGAGTGTGCAGACAGCATAAGTGTACGTAGTGTTGCATTACTACACCTGTTATTGAACATTATTTGTGTTCGCTATCAGTATGGTGACGTATAGTATTGCACAATGGATATTTCTAGTTGAGACATTTTCCCTAAAGAAGAAATCGTATGACAGTACGGTACCGTTTGCAAGTTTCTACTTCAATTCTGTGACCTGCAATGCCTTTGAGAAAATACATAACCAAGTTATTCAGAAAATGTGAGAAACGGGATCTGTTTTAAACAAAAAGAGAGAACCACAGAAGAGGATATTAACAGAGGAGAAGCTTGCAGATATTGAAGCAAGAATTAAAACCAGCCGCACAGTGTGCAATAACGCAAATCTAGCTGGATAAAATTAACAACTTCTCTGCATTCTAACGAATTGTTATGAAACTTTGTACAGACCTTATAGATAGTATGTATGTTTTGTGTACAAACTCTACGTTTGTGTGAGAGGAACTACCCCTTTATAGAGGGTGGTGGAACATATATTTTTGTGTACAAACTATATTTACAGTTCCATAACTTCTTTCCTATATAACAGATTTTTATGAAACTTTGTACAGGAGTTAAGGTAGCATATATTTTTTGTGTACAAATTCTGATTACATCTGTATGCTACCTGTAGGCCTAATCGTTGTACAAAGTTTCATAAAACTATATTAGCCTATATAGGAGAGAAGTTGTTAATTTTGTCTAAATGCACCACTGTAAAGGGACAGTTCCTCTTACAAAACATAATCAGACTTTGTAGACAAAAAATATATTCCATCTATAACTTCAGTATAAAGTTTCATAAAAATCTGTTATATAGGGGAGAAATTACTAATTTTGTGTAAATGCACTCCTATAATGGGGTAGTTCCTCTTATGAAACCGTAAATATAGTTTGTGCACAAAAAAATATGCTACTTGTAACTTCCGTACAATGTTTCATAAAAATCTGTTAGATAGGAGAGAAGTTATTAATTCTGTTTAAATGCACCCGCTATAAAGAGGTAGTTTTTCTTGTGCAAACGTAATCAGAGTTTATACACAAAACATATTATGTGCCACCTGTAAGGCATGTGCAGAGTTTCATAACAATCCGTTAGAACTCAGAGAAGTTCTTAATTTTGTCCAGCTAGTGATTTGCGTTCTGATTCACTGTGTGTTTCTTAAGGTTGGATAAAAATGTGTTCAATGTATTTTTAACCTGATGTTCGATGTCATGTGAATAATTTTGCAGGCCTAAAACACTCGCACAGTGATCAAAATCTTCCTTATTCCATGATTCTTTTCTGCTTGTAAGCCAAACAAGGAACAGTTACCATATGCCCCACCACTGAAATAATTAATTACTGATAAGTGTGCAAGAACACGCAAACTTTAAAACAAGGATCCAACACTCTAAATGATGCTGTATTAAATGGTGAAAGAATTGTTGTAACCGGACGTGACTGGCTATACTAAAACTCACATTATATTTGGAAAACTTAAAAAATATATATATATTTTTTTTTTCAATTGTAACATTTAAACCCTACTGTAAGAATAATACTTTTAATTGAAGTTACATTATTAAGAACAAACCTATCTGAACAGATTCCTTGTCTCACAACAGTAAATCACTAACAATTAGCTCTTTTTCACTCACATAGTAAGCCTCTCTGTCTGTGAGAAGTGTTAGGAAGGACTCATGTTTATACCTTTCTAAATATAGCTTGCCGCTGATAAAACAGTAAAAGCTATTACTCACAAATGTTAAACAACATGAATTTATATTCACCTATGCCTAATTAACAAGTCGAAATTTGATTTTTGTCCACTTAGACTGGAAAATTGCACACTGTGTGCTGATTGGTGCAGGAGTGTGGTATTACAGGGACTGAAAATGCTACACTTTCATTCTTACAAAGTGTCAGTGCTTCATCAGTTAACACAAAGGGGTCCAGCTGCCCACGTAAATTTCTGTTGGTGCGTGCTGCAATCTGTCCATGATAGTATTATCGATCATTCTCTTTTAATTATGATTGACAAGGTGTACTTCCGTTTAAGTTTGGGTAGGTGAATTCTCAGAATTCAAGGTATTGGGACACTGACAATTCTCATGTTGTGCATGAAACTCCTCTTCACGATCAGAAAGTCGGTGTTTGGTGTGGCATTACTGCATGCAGAATCATGGCCCTATTTTCTTTTATGATACCATTAACTTGGAATGATATGTGCAAATCATACTGCAGCCATTTTTTGAAATGTTGACTGAGGAAGAAAATCAGTATGCCTACTTCTAACAGGATAACGCCACTGCTCATACAGCTCAGTATTCAGTGCATGCATTAGAACAGATGTTCGATGAGCGAATAGTTAGTCATGGACTTTGGCGCCATTGTTCGTCTGATTTAAGTGCCTGTGATTTTTATTTGTGGGGAACTTTAAAACTGAAAGTGTACAAGAACAGTCCACATACTCTTGAAGCCCTGGAAAATGAAATCAGACGAGTGATATCTGAAATTTCAGAGGTGGAGATATGAGTGTTTCGGAATTTTTTAACATGATGTAACGTTTGGATCGAGAACGCTGGACAATATTTTAAACAGCTGCTTTGATGAAAGGTAAGATCTACATCAGTTTTCAACTTCATTCATTCATTAGGAAACTCTTTAACTAATAATTTAGACCTACCGTGATGAAAGCCCACGCTGCTTACCAGTGAGTCGAGCAGTGAATTGTGAGCAGTCTGTTGCCTGACATCCCCTGCATTGTGCAGTAACTTTTTACTGCCTCTCCCCGTTTAAGTACAAGCAAGGTACTGTCAGTTTTATAAGATACTATTTGTATGGTGATGCACATAAAGATTTCTAGCTTTCAGTTTGGTTGCAGTGAACGAATCTGTCCTATCATCTTACATAAAAGGAATTTTTCAGAAATCTGTAAGGCGATTCCCCACAGGTGCACATCAGTCACTATACTGTCACAGGCTGCTGAATCGAGTTCCGTATCATCCAACTGGCAAACGATTTTCATAATTCATTTGCTTTGATGAACTTTTCAAAACTCAGATCAAATTTGACCAAGATTAATGTAAACAGAGTTCAGTATTATGCAACGTGCCCAAGTCGTAATCTCTGTTCATTTTCGGAAATTAGATCTAAATGAATCTCCAGTCATATGTCTCTAAGAGTGATAATAATTGAGGCGTACCCTGAAATAACAACTTTGCAGCCTTATAGTGAATGCTTAATAACACATCACTCTCCCGCCATATATTATTTACCTCCAACAAACACAGCATTCCCTAGAAACATTTGTCATTCTGCACAATGCTGCTGTACCAGATCAAAACATTTGATACTCTTTGTCTCAAATTCAAGATTTTGTAATTAAGTTCCATTTCCAGAGAATGCCTCAATTAATACATCATAGTGACAATATTACTAGATACAATGAATTATCATTACAAGATTTTGAAAATTCTGAATTCGACCTTATTTGCAACAAAAAACTCACCATCTCTCTTCTTCTTAAGTTGAACAGCCTTATTTAGGCCAAGACTGCTCCAATCATCCTCCTTCACTGACCAACACAACCCCAATGATTCTCCTTCACTGACCAAGACCACCCCAATGATTCTCTTTCACTGACCAAGACAACCCCAATGATTCTCCTCCACTGACCAAGACCACCAGAAAGGTTTAAATCCTTTAACTGCATGTGGTATTATCTTTTGTAGTCTTTGGATTGGAAATGTAAGCTCATTATTGGCCCTTTAGCAATGATCCGCGAAAACACAAACTTGTTTTAAGAGTTTAAAACTCTATGCTATTGTTGTGTTTTCTCTTTTTTGGCTTCAGTTCGCCTCTTCAGCTAAGGAAAGTGTGATGACAAAAATTTGGGACAAAGTGGAGAAGAAATTGTTTTCAGTGCTTTTTTTTTTCTATTTGTTTTTGAATTGCTCTTTGGATCAATGTCATTGCACAGTGTATCCGCCATTAGAATAAATAAATATGTTGTTGTTGTTTTCTAATGCCAGGCGTTTGACAGCAAAGTCATTTGACCTCTTGCACTCCAATATTTTTCAAAGATATTATCATGACCAGCCAACGAAGCACAGATTTTGAGGTGTTCCGAATCCATTTCTTGGTTTGAGTTGCACAATGGGCAGTTAGGGGACTGATATATTCCAATTCTATGCAGGTGTTTAGCCAAACAATCATGGCCTGTTGCCAATCTAAATGCAGCTACAGACGATTTTCGTGGTAAATCGGGAATTAACTGTGGATTTTGATGCAGAGAGTTCCATTTTTTCCCTTGGGATTGTGTTATTAAATTTTGTTTGTTGAAGTCTAAGTATGTAGATTTAATAAATCTCTTCACAGAGTAATATGTAGATTTAGTAACAGGTGTGATAAATAAATTTATAAATATTTACTTAATCTCCGTCCGTCATAAGAAAAAAGCAACGTAAATAGAAGCACATGGTTAGAAGTACTGAAAGTCATGAGCAACCCTTTTGTGGGGGACTGCCCCATAATAAATAAAATTAGCACAAGGTTACCTTCATTTGTGTTTATTGAGTAGCCGTCTTGGAGCTTCTTCACAATACAGAGAGATCCACTGGTGATGTGGCACTTGAGATAATTAATTATTTATGATTTAAACAAATGGTAGAACATGGCTGTTAGCACATGAGAGAGAATGTCTGTCTACAAAAATGGCGTTGCCTCCACTGAAACAATGTAGGTGGAGACATCTATACTAACATTAAAAAACACAAAACAATAACAGTGGAAACATGTAAAGCGCAAACATCCTGCCCACCGAAAGGCATCTAGCCTTTTCAAGTTCATGGTATAGGACACAGTTTATGAATGGGTCTCATTTGTGCGAACTGTTACCACACGAATCAAGTTGTCATCACTGGGATGGATATCCTTCACTACTGCTACCTTCCAATGAAGAGGAGGTAGATTTTCTTCCTTGATGAGGACCAAGGTTCCGGGTTGGATGTTGGGCTGGCTAGTTGTCCACTTGGATCGAGGTTGTAGGTTGCTCAAATAGTCCCTGGACCATTTCTTCCAAAAATGTTGAGTAGTCGTTGAATAGAGTGTTAATGGGGGATGAGAGAACATTATTATCAGGAAGTGCAGTTAGAGGTTCTCCAATTAGAAAATGTGCAGGAGTAAGGTAGGAATAATCAAAAGGATCATCATTGAGCTTGATGAGAGGTCGAGAATTTAAGCAAGCTTCAATTTGAGTGCTGAGAGTTGTTAATTCTTCGAATGTGAGGCAGTGATTGCCCATAACTCTTCTTAAATGATATTTTAGACTCTTTACAGCTGCTTCCCAGATTCCTCCGAAGTGCGGTGCTGCAGTGGGATGAATACCATGTCAGTATACTAAGTAAACTATTCTTCTGAACTTCAAGAAAGTTGTATAGTTCTCGGTCCGTCCCAACAAAGGTTTTACCGTTGTCGGTATGTATTGTGAGTGGTTGTCCTCTGCTACAGTGAAAGCCTTGGTTGTGAGATCAGAACAGCCCTTGTAGAAAGACAAACAAAGACTCCAAGATATGCCTTTACTACTGTTTTACTTCGCCGTGTGCCAGTTTTTATTAGAATAGGACCTGCATAATCGAGCCCAGTGTCGAGGAATGGGCGTGTAGATGTGACCCTTTCCTTAGGTAAATTTCCCATCAGTTGCTTGGCAGTGGTACATTCCAACTTATGACAGACGATGCATGTATGGATATATTTCTTTACAGTTCGTCTTGCTGATTGGATCCAATATCTTTGGCGTAAGCAAGCAGTCAAAAGTTGAGGACCTGCATGTAGTAAGCGAATGTGCTCAGCGATTATTATTAGTTTCGTTAAGTGATGATGAGAGTGTAGAATGATTTGGTGCTTGGCTTCTTCAGAAATTGGTGCATTTTGAAGCCTTCCTCCAAAGCAGGAGTGCGTGAAGCGAATATATTGTTATAGGAATAAAACATTTCTTGTTATGGTATTAAATATCAAATTGAATTTACTATAATTTAATGTATTGCAATATTTTTCAAACGAAAGCAGAATGTGTAATGTCCAATACAAAGTGATAATTAGATTGACATTGTAATTGGCTGACTTTATTGCAAATAATACTACTGCAGCAGTCTACCAATCAGAACAGACTATCGTGGAATGATACTTACTAGCTTCGTTTATGTTGCTTTTCCTTATGATGGACGGAGATTAGAACTTCTTTTCTCAAATATCATTAGTCTTTCTGTATCAAGGTCCAACTTTCTGGTTTGTATGAAAGGTCTGGTCTAATTAATGTTTTATATAATTTACATTTGATTTTTGAGCAGTCTCATGGTCTAGTGGTCAGAGCTTCTGGCTATAGTTCATGAGGTCCCGGGTTCGATTCCCGGTTAGAGCACAGGAATTTTTCCTTAAAGGGGATTATTCCTGTGTTCGTCCATGGTCTGGAATTTAGGTTAAGTTTAGATTTAAGACCTCTCCTGGCACCACATTATCATAATCATCCTATCACATCATCGGGGTAATGTAACTCCGCCTTCCAGGCGCCCCAACCTCAGAAGTGGGTTACAACTAAGCCACGGCCAGGAGAGAAGACCAGAAATGTCGAAAAGACAACCTGGTGGCATTGGATAAAAAAAAAACATTTGATTTTTATACTGAGAAAATTGGACTGAAGTTGCTTCTTTTTAAACTGTACTATCTTTCATTTTCCATGTTTATGCTAGAGTTTATTTCTGTTGTTATATTGTTATCATTTATGATTACAGATCCAAGATATATAAATTCTGTAACACATTCAAATTTATAATTTTTGATCACAAGATAATCTCTTCTTGGTTGTGCAGTGGCATCTTGTAGGTACTTAGTTTTGTCTTGATTAATTATGCCTCATCTTCTTTGCAGCTTCTTCCAACTTAATAAATGTTTCACTGACAGCCTTTTCAGAGTGACCAACTATATATATATATATATATATAGTTAAAATATTGCTTCAGTAAGATGTCACCATCTCTCTATGTGTCTCAAATTTTCGTGTTGCGGAATTTTTCCCGCTATTTCAAAACATAACATTAGACTATTTCCCTTTACAAGAAAAAATATTTTATCTTCTTGGACTATTAGAGACAAACAACTAACTCTGCATACAGTGAACAAGTGCTAATATAATAAAATGTTTAAATTATAACATTGTTTGGCTTTTAAAAGTATATATATATTATTTAATAACTAATTTAATATATTTGAAAATTCCGGCTGTTATTACTAGTTTCCAATCCTCTTCCCCACAGCCTTACACTTATTGTGCAACCTCTGTTAAAAGAAACAATCACTTTTCTTTTTTAATATGCTGTAGGTACTTATCCTTTGAACCTCTGCTTTCTCCCTGTTCTGAGGTTGGAGTCCCCATTAGGACGGATTATGTTCGCCCTGTATAGTAGAATGACATGAGTATGGATGAAGATAGTGATAATGACGGCAAAATCAACCCAGGTCTGGCATCGAAAGTTATCAGCAGTTGCTCTTAAAAGGTTGAGGGAAAACCTCAGAAAAAACCCAAACCAGGCAATTTGTCCCAAGCAGGATTCGATCACAGACATGCTAGTTTCGCAGTCAGGCACGCTCACCACTGCTCCAAAGTGGTGGACCTTCGTCAAAAATAACAAAGAATTCCATAAACTGTGAAATTTTCATGAGAGTAGTTGTATTTCATAAGCAGCTAGAGGCTGTAGTTGTGCAGTTGCTATGGAGATAAAGTACAAAGTGTATTCACGAAAATCGCTGTAGTTTTTAGTCCTAAGAAACATTTTCTGGACTCTGTGATCATAGTTGGAATTCACATTTACGAGAATTCTTGTGTGGTAATGCTCTTGAATACAAAGGGGAGGTTCTGTCTCTCTTGCCAGATTGCAGACAGTATGACTGAAGACATACAGAAGGTGGAGTACTGCATCAGTCGAATAATAGATTTTGAAGAATCTGAAATCCAGAATACATTCATTGTCAAGCTTGGAGTAGACGAACACCTGGACAGACGTAAGTATTTGGGGATTCCTATTGTTGGAGAAAAATTCGTTCTGACACCAGGAGTCGAACCCAGGACCTCTCAACTATGCGTGCTGAGTGCTCTTTCCATCTGAGCTATGCCGAGACCCGATTCATGGTGCCGGCCAAACTCCCCTCCTTTGTATCATCAATGGCCTACTACCTGCATTTTAGACATATAAGTCATGTATGTAGGAGCGCATACTTAAATGACTTTATGGCCATTTTCGACAACAGTTTATTGAATACTTTAACATAGATATATATTCATATATGAGGCCTCACCACCCTCATTGAATAATAAAGACTACTTTCTATAGTATTGGAGAAAAATTCGTTCCGGCACTGGAAATCAAACCGTCTCATAGCTCAGATGGAAAAAATGCTCAGCGCGCATAGCTGAGAGGTCCTGGGTTCGATTCCCAGTGCCGGAACGAATTTTTTCTCCAGTAATAGGTATCTACATGTTGACTACTTATAGAAAGCAGTCTTGATTATTCAATGAGATCTGCAAGGCCACACATATGAATATATATATTTGGGAATTCTTTCCTTTCCTCTGACATGATGAAGGTAAATATAACTGCATATTCACTGAATCCAACCAGGTTGTACTGCATATATAATTAAATCAGTTTCTTTGCTGTCATTGCTTTTTATTTAGTCATAATTTCATTGTTAAGGTGGCCCACACACTATAATTAAACATCTTTCGATTTTTAATTCAACGATTTAAAAATCTCAACAAATGGAATTCACAAAGACTGCAGTGATTTGTGCATTAGTTTTGAAATTGATGTAGACCTGTTGTGTGATGAAATGTTTTAACTAACAATATTTTAAATTCAAAATCTGAAGTACTGAATGAATTGAAGACATTAGAATTATCTAAAATATGTGTCAAAATCTTCAATTTTCTGAAAGATTGTGATGCGAGTACCCCAAATCTACTGAAGACAGTGGAGTAAGCTTACATCTTGTGTTGCCCGGTACGAGTACATCAAGAAGTGTAGAAAGACTGTTTTCTTCTCTGATGAAGAACTCTTGGAGTACAGAAAGATTAAGCATGGCAGTACAAACTATGAAGTCTCTCTTGACAAAATTCAACTGCAGTGAATTTTTTGATCTAATACATCATGACGAAAACATCTTACGAAAATCTGTCTGTTCAGAGAAATACAGGACCATCCTGTAAGTCAAGTTTAAAGGTAAGCTGCAAAATGCCCTCGTTTTCTCTTTCAGAAATATGGTAGCCCTAGGTAAGTAACTGCGATAGCATTTACTTACACTCTTAATCCCGTAGTTGAATTATGAGATTGAAGAGTAGTCTGAAGTATTGATTGGGGACACTCGAAATCGGAGAGCAGAAATCAGACACTGATTCTGAAAATGAATAAGTTATAGTTTTGTATGTATGCATGCTCCATTACTTAGGAGTAATACAGCATTACATTATCTGTTTTAGAATTTATATGGTTATGGTATACTATGGTGTTATATAAGATTGTGATACTATTTTATAATTAATATGAATTATTACAGTTTATCCAATGATATGAAATTTATGATGTTATTAAACTCTCTAATGTATTTCTTAATTAGGTTTTCTTTTTTGATGGCCAGTTCTCGGTTTTTACACTGCAGATTTTTAGTCTTCCTCTTTTTTCGTCTAATAGTGTACATTCTGATAGAAAATGTCGACTGTTTGTTCTCTAGCTTTGCAAGGACATGTCGAGTTGTAAAGTTAGGGGTCATATTTAGTTTTAGTTTTAGTTTTAGAAAGAAAGAGAGAGGGGGGGGGGGGGAAGAGAAAGTTTTTTTTTCTATTTGTTATCATACAGCATGTAACATTACTCACTGTCAGTGTAATACTACATCCTTTGGTTATCTTATTATTATTATTATTATTATTAGTAATATATAAGAATTTGTCTTAATGACATATAATATAATAATAATTAATGTTTCTTCATTCTTGGATACACTCTTGTAACACTTGTATAATCACTGAATAAGTAACAACAAATCAAAAGTAATGGCATTTTTAGGACAAGACCCAGTGAGAAGTAAGATAATACACAATAACCAATGCCTCGAACAAGTGCAAAATTTCAATTATCTGGGTTGTGAAATATCTTATCAAAATGAAAAAGATGTGAACAAGAAAATTACCAAATTTACACAAATTCTAGGAATAATAAACAATATATTAAAAGCTAAATTAGTACAAAAATCTACAAGAATAAAAATATATAATACACTAGCATTACCCACCCTTCTATACGGAAGCGAGATTTGGACATTAAAGAAAAAAGACATGAACAGAATCAAAGCAACGGAAATGAAATTTTTCAGGAGAACAGCAGGATATACTCTTTTAGACCGAAAAAGGAATGAAGAAATTTTAGAACAATTAGAAGTAGAGTCAGTAGAAGAAAAAATCACCAGATACAAATTCAATTGGCTAGATCATGTAAGAAGAATGGAAAATTCAAGAATCCCAAAAATTATGATGCAATATAAACCTAGAGGACATCGTCGACCAGGAAGACCGTTAAGAAGACTGCTAGATGGGGCCGAAACAGGTCTACAGAGGCCTAATTCGTGAAGGATGATGATGATGATGATATATATATATATATTTTAAATGAATGTACTCGTCCTTCAAAGCAACAATGCAATAGTTTTTATTCCAGCTCGCCACCATTTTCACAGGAGAGCGATTCTTAAAAATAGTATGACATCACTTTGCCAAGCGGTCGCGTAGCTGTAGCAGTAAGGCATGTGTCACAGTGAGTTTCTTCCTCATTCTGTGCAGTCGTTAAAATGCCTCAATGTGCAGTGTATGGATGTTCCAACATTTCTGGATATAAAGACAAGGACAGAAAGGAGGGAAAATTCTTCTACTCAGTTCCTAAAAGAGATCACTGTCCAAAGCACCGCTCGGCCTGGGTGCAGTTTTCCAATAGAGAAAACACTTCATCCCAACATCTAATGCAGTTATTTGCTCTGACCACCTTTTACAGTCTGATTATGACGAATCTGAGGTTATGAAGTTTAAATTAATGCCTGATAAAAGAAAAGGGTCTACCCTTAAATCTGGAGCAATACCAACTCCAAGAGATGTGAATATATTGAAAGTTGAAGAAAAGAAACTATGAAATTTACGATATGAGACGAAAGAGAGGAAGAAGATTGTTTCCACGCTTTTTCAAACACCTTGTACAGCTGTCAAAAAAAAAAAAAGTGGCCGCACTCATGAACAGCGAATATTTTATAAGTCCACTTCGAGTCACGACGATGTTACACGATGCATGTGCTTGTAGAAGTAGTTCCGGAACTATGGAATTATTCCATATCGACGAGCAGTAGAGTGCTGCCTTAATGATTCGAAGGTTGTGAGTTCGGGCCTTGTTCAAGTTTTCATTTTATTTTTTAATTGTTCTTTAGCGATATAAATAATATTCAAATTATAATTTATATTCTGTTATTGTTCTTTATCGATATAAATAATATTCAAGCTATTTATATTTTATTGTTCTTTTAGCGATATATATAATATTCGAGTTATAATTTTTTATATCCTGTTATCGTTCTTTAGTAATATAAATAATATTCGAGTTATAATTTTTTTTTATTCTGTTATCGTTCTTTAGCAATATAAATAATATTCGAGTTATAATTTTTTTATATTCTGTTATCGTTCTTTAGCAATATAAATAATATTCGAGTTATAATTTTTTTATATTCTGTTATCGTTCTTTAGCAATATAAATAATATTCGAGTTATAATTTTTTTATATTCTGTTATCGTTCTTTAGCAATATAAATAATATTCGAGTTATAATTTTTTTATATTCTGTTATCGTTCTTTAGCAATATAAATAATATTCGAGTTATAATTTTTTACATTCTGTTATCGTTCTTTAGTAATATAAATAATATTCGAGTTATAATTTTTTATATTCTGTTATCGTTCTTTAGCAATATAAATAATATTCAAGTTACCATTTGTATTCTGTTGTCATCCTAGTGCAGTCTGCTGTGTCCAGGTGGTAGCATGTAGGAGATACTGTGTTTCCATTCATCAATGTCATCACCTCCTTTTGTAGTACAATAATTTTCTCTTCTTTCTGCTCTAAACATGCCTCTATTTTAATAATTTCATTTCTCCAGAATGTCTGCTTTCAAGTCTTCTCAGGTTTCCACTCCTTTCTCTGACGGTCATTAACAAACGCGGAGCATTTTCAACAGCACATTCATTCTCTTCAGCTGCCATCTTGGCATGTCTGTCTGTGTACGTGTGCTTGTTTTTTCCTCTACATAAAGATGATGGTGATATTTCTGTGTACTACAGTAATATTTTGGTAGATAATTGCTTTATTGTTTGTGGCTTGGACTGTATAAGTGATGTGATTGCAGTGAAACAAAAATATGGTGGAATGAGAGAACTGATGTCAAAAGTAGCACAAGAAGAATTGAACCACCTACCCTCCTACATCAGAGAGTGCAATGTCGTTTACATTCCAGAAATAGGTTACCTGTTAGCCTTGCCAGCTTGGAAAGATAACATGATAGATGAGGACTGGATAGTTCCCAATCTCGATTTCATGGTACGTATAACAAGGCTATATACGATATTTTTAAAATTCATATCAACAAAGTCTTTGGAAACAATAAGAAATTGGTCTTTTGTCAAATGTAAGGAGTTGTGGAAATATCGGCTTGACACTTTAAAATTCATAGGTACAATGGAGCCGACAAAAGGACGAGAATTAATGTAGTGGAGAATGTTTGAGGTATGGAAGGTGAGATTTCCTTATCTCTCGGTTGGTTTAAGAAACAAACTCGAGAATGTTCCAAATATAATTGCTGCCTGTGCAGTAGTTCACAATTTGAGTTCGGAGAAAAATGACACTTACTAGAAGATGACCCAGATGTAAAGACTTTTCCATATGAACCTTCGGTTTGGCTTTCAGGGAGAACTGATTAACAGAGTGTTTAGGAGGCATGATGATAAAATATAAATAAATTTCACCATTAGTTTTCATGTATTTCACTGAAGTAAAATATTGATTCATTTATGTGATTTACAAGAACATTTAAAATTGAGATGATTTGTAATATCAACAATGAATACTGTGAAGTTTTAAACAATAACCGATTGAAGTATCTGATAACCATAGTAATCCCGTTTTCATTATGGTCAAGCGGCATTAGTTTGTGAGCTTCCAATCTCAGTTGCATTGTTGACTTGTAAAAATAATAATAATTACTCTAATCACCTGACCCACTTAAAATGTGTGAAGCATTGCCATGTCTAGTTTTTCTCCATGGTGTCTAAACTTAGATATATTCTAATTGTTGCTACCATTAACTAAGATCCAGCAACAACGAGGCACTCCCAGTAAAGTGACGAAGAGCTAAATTGCAGCATGGCACGGTTTCAATTTCAAAGACTTGAACAACATGATAACGAAAATCTTTTACATGCCACTTGTCCGTAATGAAATATAGTAGTCTTTACTATAATTATTAATAATATTGGCATGCCCTCTTTCACCAGATAATCTGCTTGCCCACAAACTAACTGTACTGCAATCGACAGCTGCATCTCTATACACCTTTTTAAACCTCTTGTGAATGTCTCCCACTGCCTCGTTCTCACAGCACAGGAACTCAGTAACAGCATGTTGCTTCTCACGAATGTCAAGTACAGCAGCCATCTTGAAGGAGTGCTATCATGGCACCACTCACGGGAATGACTTAAATTAATTAAATTTGAATACAAATGGGAAGGATGTGTCTATGACCTCCATAAATTGCAAAGGTATAGAATAAAAAATAATTTAAAAAAATGTTGTGCATTACTTTTGAAGTAACCCTCGTAATTCATTGTGTTCTGTTCATTATCTTCTGTCATATCAATCTGATCTCATTCTATTCTTGTGAATTCTGCTTGAGAGCTGGAATCATTATTCCCCTGAACTTTTTCTTTGAACTTTTATTCTCTTTAATCAATTTCAAATCATTGATTTGCCATGCATATTGCTTTTTGTGCACCATGGAAGATGATTACATTACATCTTATTGTGACAGCCGGGAAACGATCTCACAACCGGTAGGAGGAGGGCAAAGTCGGCCGTGGTTTGGCGCGGAAGTTGCGCGTGCATCTGCTTCCTGGGGCATGTGCTGTGGCATAGAGAGGAGAGGAGAGAAGAGATAGCAACCGCGGCAGTGAGGGGAGAAATCCAGAGAATTCGAGAGGTGCCACCTTCTGGACATCCGTAGAAATTCCAGTATCATACTCTCTGGAAACTATGGTTTGGTTATAAAAGAAGAGAGGCAAGTGAGCGAGCAGTTGTTGTTGTTGTTGTTGTCGTTGGACAGCAAGCCAGCCAGTCTTGTGAAGCCAGCTTCGAGGCCAGAGTTCGACTTGTGTGAGTGTGTCCGCAGCTGTGTGAGTGCAGTGGATCACAGTTGGGGGACCTGAGTTCGAAGTTTAGTTGATTGTCTCTGAAGGTCTGGGGTTCGAGATACTGTGAACTCGAGTGACTGAGCTGGAAGAACCAGCCAAGGCAAACGAACTGTGAACTCAGAACTGACAGTTCTGATTTGTTGTTTTCTAATGCCAGGTGTTTGACAATAAAGTCATTTGACCTCTTGCACTCCAATATTTTTCAAAGATATTATCATGGTCAGCCACTGAAGCACAGATTTTGAGGTGTTCCGAATCCATTTCTTGGTTTGAGTTGCACAATGGGCAGTTAGGGGACTGATATATTCCAATTCTATGCAGGTGTTTGGCCAAACAATCATGGCCTGTTGCCAATCTAAATGCAGCTACAGACGATTTGCATGGTAAATCGGGAATTAACTGTGGATTTTGATGCAGAGAGGTTCTGATTTGTAAATAGTGCTTTGTGAACATTAGTTAAAATTAGCAGTACATTGTTGTTCTCAATAATTCGAGTAAATTGTCATTGTCGTCTGTGGAGTGCAATAACGAATACTGTGTTACTGTGTGGAGTGGAAGTCCCATTGTTGACCGGAGTGTTTACATTCAAATTGTAAAAAGGAGTTATTGTTGTGAGAATAAAATTACATTGTTGTTTTGAATTTAAAGTTACATTATTTATGATGATCAATGGAAAGCAACAAATATTACATATTCCAATTGAATTTGCCAGAATTTGAATCTGGGTCTTCGGTTGAGCTGGTAATGGGAAGAAAAAGTTCCGATTATATTTGTAATATGTGCTCTGAATGGTAATGCTGTATTGTCTGTTTCAGTTCAAACTGGAGTCTGTTGGCCACTACAAGAATGTACGATGTCATGGTAAATTCATATCTTTAACATTTTACCAAGTGGGAGGTTAAATTGAAATTCTTTGTGAGTTTTGAGTACTGGGTCTTTCCTGGGGTAAAGGGGTTGTTGGAGCATGGTACCTCGTTCTAGTGCTTTTGTCATGAAAGCATGTGCCTTCATGGCATCTACTATCTTTCAATTGTTTTCAGTCAATGACTTATCATATAATATTCAAGGAATAAATCCTTTTATATTACATATTTTGTGATTCATATTAACGTTTTCGTCGCCATTGCGACATCATCAGATACATGCAATTTCTAAAATGTTAACCTCAAATTTAGGTTTTTTGATGTAATAAGCATAATGGATATTAATCAGTAATAAAGGTAAATGTAAACTGTTGTATAAGTTATTAATTTTTGTGTGAGTGAAAACTCGTTTACAATTTTTACGTGATATAAAATTGTTTATGTACTTCACATCCTTGTCTGAAATATCAGTCCTGCTGGGTGATGAATAGAGTGAGACCTGGGGCCTGGAGAATTGTGCTCGCAAACACTTAATCTAAGAAATAGTGACATGAAAGTAAACAGTCGTACCAAAGAGATAAAGTGCAAAAACAAAAACAGATAAATGAAAGCTGGAAGTTACCATGATGTATGTAAAGTTTTATTCTCTTTCTGTTCATAACAGAAACTACCCATATATTTGTACTCTTCCGATTTTCTTTTTTAAATTGCGTACTTTGTCTTCTAGATAATCCCTTTTAGGGAAAGCACCATTATTTAATAATAATAATTGACCAGATGAGCTAGTTTTAGAGTGATGTTCAATCTGACATTGATGACGATAATATTGGGCCACAGAATTGCTCATTACTGTCACTGACTTATACAAGATGTAACAAATACGTTTATATTAAAATATTCAACATCTGAAGTAAATGATTTCGTTTATTGCAGAGCTAGATGATGTGGTGGGTGACACAATTGTTGAGATATCAAATCATGAGTCTCGCATTCTATTGGGACTCGTGCAGTATATCCAGGAAAGAATTTCTCCTATGCAGAAGATCATAAAGATGGCATCAGAGCTAGATTGGTAGTTAAGCTAATTATATTTATAAGAAAACTTTGTAAGTGACGAAATATAATTACAAAACCTCTGCTTTGAAATTAGTGTATAGAACACTCATGCATGGCAAGAACATGTGTATCTAATTGTTTGGCTATTCAGCATGAAAACTTAACATTTTGTTATTAGTTTGATTGCATTGGCCATGGTAGCCAAGGAAAACAACTACACACGGCCCACATTAATGGAGGAGCAGGTGCTGGACATCACAGGGGGGCGCCATCCCCTCCAGGAGCTGTGTGTGGACAGCTATGTTCCGAATGATATCTTGTCTGGAGATCAGCAAAGTCTGGTGAAGATCATCACAGGACCCAATGCCAGTGGCAAGAGTGTCTATCTCAAGCAGGTAAAGATGTTAGAGTCAGTGAATGGAGTGAACTTGAACAATTCACGAAATTTAATATATATATATATATATATAAAAATAAAACCATACCTTAAACTTGCTGTTGCAAGAGGTGAGTTGTATATAGATAGAACCATACTTTCAACTTGTTGTTGCAACAGGTGAGTTGTATATACAGTAGATAGAACCATACTTTCAACTTGCTGTTGCAAGAGGTGAGTTGTATTTTGCGAAATCTGTGAATGTCTGAAAGTATTTATGGTACGCAATGGAATATTTTATTAAACAATAAAAATTTAATTCCAGAATGTCCACTAATGAAAGCTGTGCCTCTTTTTCGTTTATATACAGGACATGATTGTTTGGCTGCCCATCTATATAAAATAAATTTTTTTTCCTACTCCTAATTTGTTTACATTGTAAAGAAGAAAATACTATAATGGATATGACACACCTCAAGAACTGTAAAAATTTAACAGCTACAGATCTGTTACTACGATACTGGGAAGCAAAAAGGCAAATGGAAGAACTCCAATATGCCGAGCATTAGCAACCAACCATCTTACGATTTTATACAGTGAAATTCTGTGCACTAAACTTACATGTCAACTTTCTGTCCTCCATCAAACGCGAAAATAGTCTTCCAACAGCACCATTTATACAGCTCGTGCGAAAGATCTGAAAGCCCCATGACCATTGAGATTTAAATGCCAGGTATCGGTTCCTGGTCAGGAGTAAAGTCCACTTGCAAAACATTTCTCTCTGTCATGTTCGCTCCCTGTTAGATGCTTGTAGTGAATCATTACGTGTTATTCCGACTTATTGCATCATTACAATTCGAATGGATGTAATTAAATGTAGATGTAAATAACAGACAGCTCTTACATGTCTATTCAAATATTCAAAACCATTTTATAATGCAAAACGATGTAAAAGGGCAGTTGCAAGGCCTTTATAGGACTACTAACATTTTAGCATTTTCTGTGACCCCAGGTAAATGTTTTACCACATTGTGCTGAACTCGCCTTATCCTTCTATTCTGCCTCAGAGGTTGATGAAATAAATGGCAAAATTTAAATTTAAATACTACTAAATTAATTGATGAACTAGTGGACTTACTCGTGTTAAACACGAGTAAGTCCACTAGTTCATCAATTAATTATATTCAAGTGTTAAAAGTGGTGTACACAAGATTCAAAATGGACTACTAAATTGTTGGACACTGTAAAGAGATTTTGCCAGAGGAGCAGATTTAATAGCCCTTTTAAATTATGCATAAGGAAAATCTAACACTGTCTAGTACACACTTAAAAAACTGAATAAAGATCAATACATTTCTTCTTTTTTACATAAAGAGGACTACTTAGAACAAACACTGATGACAAGTTTGAGAAAGAGTGGTTTACAGTGAGTTTTGGGTGAAACTCCACAAATAATTCTCATTGATTTTTTTGTAAGATAAGTATCTTTCTAACATAAGAATGATTTTCCCATTGTGGCTATGCATATAAGCATAATAAATAAATTGATCTGTATTATTTCTAAGGATTCTCACAAGGGATGTACTTGACCTCGAATGCTCAGAACCGCACAAAAAACATGCTTAAAATATAAATCACGCATCACAAAAACTGTGATATGAGTCATTCTCATGCAAAACTGCAGAGAAGAACTTTGATTATGCAAAGATGCAAAATATTAATACAATAGAACCAAAAACACTTATTTCAATGTCATGACTATATTGCTACATTTCCCATCAACACGAACAACGAACAACAAAATATTGCAAACCTTTTGATGTGTACTTCTTTAGGCAATATGTTGTTGTTGTTTTCTAATGCCAGGCATTTGACAATAAAGTAATTTGATCTCTTGCACTCCAATATTTTTCAAAGATATTATCATGGTCAGCCACTGAAGCACAGATTTTGAGGTGTTCCGAATCCATTTCTTGGTTTGAGTCTTTAGGCAATATGAGCTCTAGGATAGTTGATTTTGTAAGATTACAATGTGAAAAACCACAATTAAAGTTACATGATCGCCATTTCATCATCAGATGATATACAATAAACTTTCTGCACCAAAATACAAACCTTCTAACACCTCCCCTTCTACTAATAAACAACAACAATACATCATGTATGATTTCAGGCTTTCTAGGCGCTGGTTATCTATAATGGTTTTGTGCGACATATTCACTTCAAAACCGAAAAATCAGTCCTTTTTACGACTTTCTACTTGAGTTTTTACTCCCAACATGATTTTGTGCACCTCGGTTGAAAGCGTATTTTCACATTCTAATATTTTAATCGCCTTACAGAACATTGGAAGTGTACAATTAACAAAATACAGAAAACATTCTGCCACTGACAATGAATGTTCATTTACTCATCTTCTTGTGAACATACAAATTTCCAAATTAAAGGATGTGTTTCTTCTTCACCTTTTGCCAAGTAATACCTTTCCAAAGCGCACCACATTTTAACAAGGCATTCAACAGCTAATTGAAGGGACAACCATCGAACTGGAATATGACGCAAAATCTGAAAATAGTCCTGTTGAGCAAATTCACAGAAAGACCTAACTTCCTCGACATTCTTACATGACGACGAGAAGTCAGAATATATTTTCAAGACTAATGCCTCAACATCATACTTAAGGAATTTAAAACCAAATTTGGCACAATTATGCAGTACATGGCAACAACAATTAGCCTTTACTATATTAGGATTTTTGTCTTTCATTCTTCTGAACACTGAATTGTATTTACCGTAGTTAACAGATGCATTGTCAGCCGAATAAGCTACAATGTTACTTAAACTAAATCCATTTTCTGCAACAGTTGATATAATTTTGTTTGAAATGTCCTCAGCACTCTCATTACTATCTTAATAGAAGTCTAGAATAACGCTACATTTTCCATGTTTTACAGAAAAATATGTCACCACTGATGGGAAATGCTTCCTGTTACCTTTATTTGACGCATCTGAACCAATTGAGAATGGGGTATTTTTTAAGTCATTCAGAAACTTTTCCTGTGAGGATGGTAAAAGAAGCTTGTAACTAGGGCTTCACTTTTGGTTCGTGCACAAATTATTTTTTTCACTACTGAAGAGTCATTGAAAACACAAGAGTAAAGTTTATTCCCACAATCTTGTGAACTGTAGGAGTGGTGATGTTTTACACAATTTGCTGTAACTTTTCATGTTCAACTGAATATCGTGGGGGCATAAATTTCAGAATATAATTATTCCTACTTTGTACTTTGCAATGTTCTTTCTGCCTCTCTGATTCCAAATGCTTATTAACAGCTTTAACGCCATCATACTTTACTGTAAATGAAACATTGCACACTTTACACCGGCAAGAAAGTTCATCCTCTCCTTTTTCTAGCCAGACCTTGTACTTATCATTCGTCAACCATTCATCACGAAAAGAACTAAAGTATATTTTTGCCGGATTCATATTGAACACAACACAATACTATCATTGCATTTTGATCCTAAATCAAGAGCTCGATTACGATTTTCACTGCGATTCTTCCTAATTGCAGTAATATTTACTTAATCAATACACCTACAGTAACATTGAAAACTATTGGACATCAGTGATATTGAAGTTGTGAATATTCAGATTTTGCAAAAGTGGAATTTGAAAAAAACTCGCACAAATTTCCGCACTTCGCATAACAGACTGCACTGCACTATAAAGCTGTAAGAACTGACTTGTAAAGGATCAAGGAAGTGAATATTAAGCTTTAAATTTGCAATTGTTCCATTGTTACGCATTCAGATTTCGTTAAAATATTGCTACAAAACTTTATTAATGGCAAAAGTTAATTGAAATAGTTGAAGTCATATTTCTGAAATATATTATCATCATATCAAAATTATCTGTTTTAATTTTCTATTTACGTCATCTTTCATTGTTGGTGATTGTTGGCATAGTGTGAGAGACCAGTGTCTGATGTGCGCTAAATATCAACACTACCACAGACACTCACTTTAAAGTTATATGCTAGCATCACAGACACTTACTTTTAAAGTTATATGATGGACAGTGAATTTTCACTACAGCATTGCTAATTATTAACATTTCGAACGCAGTTTCTCCGGGCAAAGATTTCCTGTCGGCTGGAGATGGACTCATAAAACCTGTTTTCAACACATTCTTTCAATTTTATACAAGAAGGTCTAATTTCAAATAAGAATTTGTCAGGATACAACTCTTATAACTTCAATTTTTAAGGTTCTCTATAACCGAAGCGAGGGTTCACTATAAACTGAAATATTAATGTACTTTTTAATGTATGCGGGTCAGGAGCATCGATCTAGGTTCACTATAGCCAGAATTGACTGTACTAGTACTTTTGTGGAACACAATCATGAAACTTCCCTGGTAATTTTAAGTATGGAGTTGTAAAGTACAACGGTAGTATTTGTATTACTTACTAGAGAATTTACAACACTGTACCTTTGTGGAATAGTGTACAGTCAACTCTAGTTATAGTGAACATTCGGCTATAGTGAACCTAAATCATTGGTCCCGACCCGCATACATTAAAAAGTACATTAATATTTCCGTTTATAGTGAACCCTCACTTTGGTTATAGTGAACATAAAACTAGAACTTCCCCAAGAAAATATAATTTTAAAATTGCCAAAATGGTAATTTAGGAAACCTTTTCTCCTATAAACTTTCAAGAATATGTTGAGAACAAAATCTCAAACCTTCTACTTCTTCATTGATTAAAGTTCTCGTTAACACTTTGTTAAAAACCATAAAATTTACTTAGTCTTACGTTAAAAAAGTGTTATAATTGTTAAAAAAAAAAAAGGCATATACCTTTGACAGATGGCCCGTTTCAACGCACACTTAACACACAATTGCAGTTCAATACACACACATTATTTGACGTCATAATACATCATAACACACAAACAGCCAGCCCCACCATAGGAACAACACACCCCCACCCCTACCATCGACAAATGCACATCATAGAGTCAAGATCACCAGTGGTTCAAGAGACACTGAAGATGATGTGACATAGCGTCGAAACGGGCCGTCTGTCGAAGGTATATGCCTTTTTTTTAACAATTTTAACACTTTTAACGTAAGACTAAGTAAATTTTATGGCTTCTACTTCTTAAGTGGATTGAAAGACAAAGGATTTGTTCAGCTTCCTGGCCAGCTTGAAACATGTTAAAGGGAATAGTGTACGCAGTGAGGGATAAAGGAAGGATTAGTTCTGACTTCTTTAAAAGAAGAGGTTATTAGAAGTATAGGAAAAGAAAGTGTTTCCTTTTGTAAAAGAGATTAGAGTGATAATCAAATGGTAAATACAAGAATACAAGAAGGATTACAGTATAAGGGTCTTCAACCCTTCCTCCCACGTCTTTGTAAATTCCAAGGCCGAATATACAATAGCATATCTCTAGTGGGAAGAGGTGCGAAATCGGTCACTGCCTACTACCTACATGGTCAGATTAGATTCAAGTTTCGAACTGTGAACATCAGGATGTTGAAGCATAAAGTGTTTAAGTTGGAAGATAAAGCGAACATTAGTACTGATATTGAACGTGGTCTGTCCCAAATGGGCATAATACTGTATGTGTAGCAACTTCAGTAGTATAAAAACAGTCACTTCGGTTTTAGTGAACCTTGGATATAGTGAACGAAATATGCTGGTCCACAGAGGTTCACTATAACCGAAGTTGGCTGTACTTTCATTTTAAGATTCCCATTCATTATGTATTAATAAATAGTGATGTTATAACAGCATGTACTATTAATGACAATCTTAAAGAAATCCATATACATTTTACATAATCATTTATATAATGTTTAAATTTGTAACTTTCTAAATTGCATATTGCACTTGATTACTACCTATTATATTGATATATTTCTTATTTATCTCTATTCCATATATGTGAAATTGTGTTCCAGACCTATATGGTCATCTGTTATGGCAAGCAGATATATTAATAAATAATTGGATATCTGCACAGGTGGCCCTCATTGCATACTTGGCGCACATTGGCAGCTTTGTGCCAGCAGAGAGTGCGAGAATTGGCATCCTGAACCACATTCATACACGCATCCAGACCGTTGAGTCTGTAGCAACCAATATGTCTGCCTTTGTGGTTGACTTGAAGCAGGTAATTCTTTCTATTCCTGCTCATTGAATCATATAAGTATGGCTTCCTATCACATAATCTTGCTTCCGTACTTTGCACAAATACTTTCTCATACATATTACACAACAGTTAAAATAACTAATATATTGAATGAAAGTTCGTCACTATAGCAGTGGTTTCCAACCTTTCGAGTGTCACAGACCTCTAAAAGTTCGTACTTCATTTTGAAGGACCCCCTAAAATATTTTGCATACCTAATTTAAGCCATAAATATGTTCTACTCTTAAATATTTGCATAATGTAGTGAATTAAATATCCTTAATAAAATGATAGTAATATTAAATTATAGCTTTAGCTTTTGTAGTCGCAATTTTGAATTTACTTCTATATTTGTTCTCCAAGAGATGAGCCCCCCTCTTGGGTACTCACCTTGACGTGATGAGGGGCTTAAATTTGTTGTTTAAACTAACAAGTACCAAAGAGGTACCCACAGAAGCTGCATTAACACCAACGCAGTCTCACTATATTTTTTATTGCTTATGATATAGGGAATCCCTCAGTGTAAAATTCTCCAGATGTAAAATAGTCCCTCAATCGGATCTCCAGGTAGGGACTGTACTGAGAGATGCCAAGAATCGTACTAAAGTACTTATTTGAACATGGTCCAGTCAATCAGAGCCAAGTTTAATATTGAAAAGAACCATATAATGAGACACAGAGGCAAATATAATACCAAAAGGATTGAAATGTGATGTCAGTCCAATGCAGAAGCAAAATCCATTCTCTGTAATATAAAAAATGAGGCTAAAAAGAATAAATTCCATGTCTCATTGGGTAGTACATTTAAAGACCGAGAATTAAAACGAAAAGACAACATCAACAAAAAAAGATATACACAGTCTAAAAATTTTACAATGGAACTCTAGATCTTTACTTACTTATAAATGGCTTTTAAGGAACCCTGCAGGTTCGTTGCTGCCCTCACATAAGCCCGCCATCGGTCCCTATCCTGTGCAAGATTAATGCAGTCTCTATCATCATATCCCACCTTCCTCAAATCCATTTTAATATCCTCCCATCTATGTCTCGACCTCCCCAAAGGTCTTTTTCCCCTCTGGCCCCCCAACAAACATTCTATATGCATTTCTGGATTCGCCCATACGTGCTACATGCCCTGCCCATCTGAAACGTCTGGATTTAATGTTCCTAATTATGTCAGATGAATACAATGCGTGCAGTTCTGCATTGTGTAACTGTCTCCATTCTCCTGTAACTTCATCCCTCTTAGCCTCAAATATTTTCCTAAGAACCTTATTCTCAAACATCCTTAATCTCTGTTCCTCTCTCAAAGTGAGAGTCCAAGTTTCACAACCATACAGAACAACTGGTAATATAACTGTTTTATAAATTCTAACTTTCAGATTTTTTGACAACAGACTAGATGACAAAAGCTTCTCAGCCGAATAATAACACCTCCAAAAGTACCAGCTAAAAGAGCTTGAAGTGATCGGACTTCTGGTTGGAGCAAGAGGTACTGCTACTCTCATGAAAGATGTGTTTAAGAGGCTTGGAATACCTACATCTATTATTCCGGTTGTAACCTTAGCTGCATTGAAAGGATCAATTGCTCTCCTGAAGCATCCTATATTCGAAATGAAACAAAGTTCATTAGCATTCTTTACTTTTTTGTAACACTTACCTCTTTAAAACTAGGTATATTTCCATTAATCTTAAAATGTATTTGCAGCTATCTACTTGTAGGAGTTTCATTGTCAAAACAAAATCAATGGTTCACTGCACTTGCAAACATTTCTATGGTTAAGTACTCTTTGTCCCTTGTGGCAGCTCACAAATGGTGAGAAGATTTCTAAATTATAAGTGTCTGTGCAAAATTTGGATCCAATTTGAACTTGGAGTTTCTGAGAAAGGTACATTGAAGATTGCAAGATGTAATTTTGAAAAACACGGTGACAAAGATCAATTTTATTATTGGTGCTATGAATATGTAATCTAACATGCTGCAAAATATGCCAATTAAAGGACATAAATGATAACTTTAATAAACCATATATATTCTGATTCGGGGGAAAAAGTGACAAATTTAATTCAGTCTTCAACCTTCCCTTGGAGTCCTATAGTCGATGTAATCAACTTAAAATTTTTTTATTAAATTAAATCAATAATTATCTTTCTTGTTATCTGTAACTGCCATTGGCTGTAAACACATTTGTAATTAATAGATATTCATTCATAATATGATAGTGCTACTACACTGATCAAAATACCCCTCATTTCTCGTGAAAAACAACAACTGAATAGACTATAGTGGACTTTATGTAGTCAGCAAACAGCTGGATACATTAAGAAAATTGATTGATGATAGTGCTGCTATTATTATTAATAATGAGCCCGGGTGTCCCTATGAAGGGCTAATAATAATAATAATGAGCCCAAGTGTCCCTGTGAAGGGCAAAGGCTAGCTCTTGTTCTCTAATGCGATGAGCTAATTCGCGTCAGGGTTGTAGCCTTTATGATGGTCTGCATTGTATCACTTGATTGGTACACTTTGTTGCACATTTGTGTAGAATTTTCGCACGTTGCTCAATGGTTCTTGCCATGCTTGTGCTGCATAGAAGTCTGGCCTGCCTAAGCGTGTGTCCCACATGGTGGTCTTACACGTCCATCTGTCGTCCTGCAGCCTCACTATGTGGTCTGATGGCTATTTCTGGGATGTCTGTTGTTAATGTTTTTTAGGATAACGCTTCGTTGAAGATTTTGTCCCTTTTTATTATTCCTAGTATCTTGCGTTCCATTTTCCTTTGGCTTATTTGCAGGGCGTTCGTCTGTCTGTTGCCGGCCATGTCTGGCACCCATATAGTAGTTCTGAGTAGATGCAGGTTTCTGGTGTTTCGAATTTGATGTTCTGCTTATTTTTCTGTCGGAGAGTATAAACTGAAGGAGTCCACACCTGTGGAATAACGGTTAGTGTGTCTGGCTGCGAAACCAGGTGGCCCAGGTTCGATTCCTGGTCGGGGCAAGTTACCTGGTTGAGGGTTTTTCCGGGGTTTTCCCTCAATCCAATATGAGCAAATGCTGGGTAACTCTCGGTGCTGGACCTCGGACTCATTTCACTGGCATTATCACCTTCATCTCATTCAGACGCTAAATAGTCTAAGATGTTGATAAAGCGTCGTAAAATAACCTACAAAAAAATAAATAAATAAACTGAAGGGACTGGAAAGCCTTCCAGGCTAAGGATATTCTTCTGTTTATCTCTTTTTCCCGTCTTGTCCTTGAAGGACATCTACTGTGATTGGAGTTTTCGAACTATTTGTCATTAGCTATATTTTTTAATTATTCGTTAATAGGCCTACCGTTTTGCTTTGTGTGTTGAATTGTTGTAACATCGTTTGTAGTTCCCTTGTTGTTTTGGCACATAGAATTACATTGTCGGCGAATCTTAGATTCGTTAATCTATTGCCATTTATGTTTATTCCATATCGACTGTTCCAGTGCATTTTCTGGAATATGTCTTCCATAACACAGGTAAAAAGTTTTGGAGAGATTGGGCCTCCTTGACATACTCCTCATTCCAGTCGGAATGTTGGTTCTTTTCACCTTTGCGAAGCTGTAATTTATATATTGTCCTCTACACCTTGTATGGACAAGGGCTGTCGTATACTTCCATGTTCAGTTGAATTGAAGCCGATGTAAAGTGGTAGGTTAAATTCTTCTGTCTTTTCTGATAATATTAAGGGATGATATTTCTTGGAATACATAATTTTGTTCTAAGTTATAATCTAAAACAAATATGTTTATAAGTTCTGTTTTTGGAATGAATTGTCATTGTGCATGGGTTTAAATGACGCAATTATCATTGTTTCGATAACTATTACACATTTTTTTAAACAAATTAAGGAGGATATAATCAAAGCTCTGCTGTATAAGTCTAGATAATATCTCTGAAAACAATAGTTTTGGAGGCATGCACTTTATTGGCTGTCACTTTATCCGTGCTTCAATGGCTGACCATGACAATATCTTTGGAAAATATTGGAGTGCAAGAGGCCAAATGACTTTATTGTCAAATGCCTGACATTATAAAACAACATAAATAAATAATTCTTTTTGTAAAAATAATATTTAATGTGTATCATTCTCAGATGAATAGATGTGTAATGTTGTGGGTATGAACAAAATCAGTCAATAATTTTAGTCTTTATAGCAAAAACAATCTACCATTTCAATACATGTATGTCCCACAGTAACACTACATAGCGAATGTAAAACACGAGAGTGGTGAGTGATAAACAACATAATATAATTTTGTCACACAATAAATAACACAACACTATGCACGTCATCTTTATGTTTTGAAGAGCACACCAGTTAGATAGCTACCATCCTATGTGATGGAGTCGATGAACGAAACTATCCATTACCAACACCAACATTTCACGTGACATTGCCTGATGCATATTCGGCTCTTGAGATACCCCCACAGAAAGAAATCACAAGCAGTCAAATCAAGGGAACTGGCTGGCCACAGTATGTCCCTGAAACTCGAGATGAACAGCACAGCTCTGCAATTCAGGAATGAGGAAAGTCGTCAGTAGGCCTCTGTAACTCTATGACTGTGTTCCGTAGGGTCCAATAATCCTGAAAGCCCCATGACTTTTGTACTGTGTAGTGGATTAACATTGTTCTGAATACTGAATAATGACCTGCCTCGTCCAACAGGTTGGGAAGAATTTCCTATTCTCATTCAATGAAGAAATTTGTACTAAATTGTTTCCGGAAGGCATATTCACACCTGCATTTTGTATGATGAGTTAAATGTGGCAGCATGGACTTCTGTCAACAGCATTCCTTACCCTCTCAATGTTTTCTAGTGTCCGTACTGTCCCATTGGCTTCTTATTCATGACACTTGAGATAGTACGGAATTGATTGACCCACCTCTGAATTGTGTATCATTCTGGTACTCTTCCATGTCTCCCAATGTTAAACTGCTGTCAAAACTTCCACTGTGAAACTACCACACGTCATTATTTAAAAAATATGCCTTGAGCTCAAAATCTGGGGTCCAATACTCCGTTGTTACAAATGGCGTCCTTCCTGCTACAACCTGCTCTGTTCAGTTTTACCCTTACTGCGGGGCCGTTGAAAGTGATAGAGTGTGTTTGTCTGACCCTTTGGTAGAATGACTACAAAATTAAGGTATTTTCATGATAATCTGTAAACTGTTTTTTTCGCAGCAACACAGCACTTTTATACACGTCATTCATTAAGAAAAGAGGGTCATAATCATGTTAAGGCGAAAAATAAAACGATTATTATAATTGTTGAAATTATTATTTATTTATTTTTATTTGTTATTATTATTATTATTATTATTATTATTATTATTATTTTTTACTGTAAATGCCACGTATGGGACATAGCACAATGCAATATGGACGTGAAAACAAGCACACTGTGAATTACTGTTTGCCAGATGCTTCTGTCTTTGTGCTGCTCCTCGCCACGCTCGCTCATCATTGTGGACGAGTTTGGGAAGGGCACCACAGAAATCGATGGCCTGGCATTGCTGACATCCTGCCTAAATCACTTCCTGAGTCGCGGAGACAAATGCCCACATGTGTTTGCATCCACTCACTTCCATGATGTTGCTTCCTTTCTGCTACAATCCAGATACCTCTCGTTCCATGTGAGTATTACAAGTACTGGTAATTAAATTGTTCACATTACCAGAAATAATAAAATAGGACTTATTACTGACAAATAAATATGCGCTCTTGCAGAGTGAATTGCACATACGTTTTCATAGTAGGCCTACATGTTACTGAGGTGATATCAAATGGTTAGTATTAAGGAAAACAGTGAAGATTTTTGTACATATTAGTAGCATTATAATTAAAGAATCTGTCAATGTTGTGCAAGTGGACAACAGCAGATTGTCACACGGTAAAAGAAACCCCATTGCAAATATATTTTGAATATTTATACATGTTGAATATAGAGTTAACAGAATATTGTCGGTGTTTGCTTCTTCATTTTCGGCATATGAATTCCTTCTTGGTACTAGTTTCAGCTGATGAAATGAAAGAAGAATCTCCTTCGTTTATTGTTGACGCAAGTCACAGATCACCACTCTTTTCCGCAGACTCCACTCAAAAACACTTATTTAAAAGATGCGTACAAATGGGTACTTCTTGCTTTCTTTTCTAAGTAGATAATAATTAATTTCTCAGAACAGTAATTTTTAGTGACATATAGTGTATGTATATTATCATTTCACTTGTCACTATATCTTATGTTGAAAAAATATATTTAGAGCTGATTGTGATCTCCACTTTGTATTATTTTTAAAAATAAATGCTTACCGCTATTAATTTTTTAGTAATAATGATACTAAATAAAAGAGAGATTACTTGATGAAAAAACTGAATGAGACAGAAACAAATAGTGAGAATAAAACATTAGAGATTGAGATGATGGGTTGGAGTTACCGCTCTCTCTCCTCTACCATTTAAATATGTCGTAGTACTTCCTATGGCTGCTAAATCAAATGTAATTGTGAATTGGTTGGTCAGTTAGCAAGCATAGTGGAAGCAATACTTACTTACTTACTGGCTTTTAAGGAACCTGGAGGTTCATTGCCGCCTTTACATAAGCCCGCCATTGGTCCCTATCCTGAGCAAGATTAATCCAGTCTCTATCATCATATCCCACCTCCCTCAAATCCATTTTATACTATCTTCCCATCTACGTCTCGGCCTCCCCAAAGGTCTAGTGGAAATAATAGAATTAATAAATACAATAGTTCAAACAACATGATATATAATCTGACTGGTCCACACCTGTGGAGTAACGGTTAGCGCGTCTGACCGCAAAACCAGGTGACCAGGTTCGAATCCCATTCGGGACAAGTTATCTGGTTGAGGTTTTTTTCCGGGGTTTTCCGTCAACCCAATATGAGCAAATGCTGGATAACTCGGTGCTGGGCCCTGGACTCATTTCGTCTTCATTTTATTCAAACGCTAAATAACCTGATGTTGATACAGCATCGTAAAATAACCCACTAAAATAAAATAAAAAAATAATCTGACTGAATGTATAACAAGTACAATAACAATGTACAGTGAGTTGATGGATGGAATAACAAAGATGCATATGGTAGAACAATAACAATGTTAACATACAATGATTACTGAATCCAATATACTCAATGGCAGCTACTCCCACAATATAGCTTTCAAGTAACTTCCTATACAATACGATCAGACACTTTAACCACAGCCATTCATAAACTATGTCCACACATCTGTACAATAAAGATTTACAACTCTGGTATATCATAATGAGAGGAGAAAAGAATACCCATACTAGTCAATCTGTTCCCATTAACTAACAATTACTTCCTTGTGATCTAGAAATTTCTCTCTTATGGCCGACAACACTCACGTAACTTCCGCCTATTCCGAAACTTTGTAGCATTCTGTCTGCACTCTGCGTAATTCTACACACAGTGCTATATTCATCCAGTCGTTGGTACTCAAATATTCCGCACAAATATATACTCGAAGACAATACCATAAATATACTGATACTTTGATCCCCAGTATATTCTTCAAATACAATCTTTCGACGACCATTATATTCACCATATATATTGTATAAATCCCACATGGGTAGCTGCCCTTCAGTAAGGGTTGCCAAAGATACAGCATACTAAACAAATAAAAATAAAATAAACATTTGTGTTATGATTATTATTTTCAAATGGAAACTACCCTTGGGAAAGTTCGTTTATTCAATAAGTAATCAGATTAATATAAAGAAATTTAGGTGAACAGGTGATTACGTAAAATCTGAACAGAATATTTCATTGCGTCTACAGCAATAATTTTCCAAATTTTTTAAGGAATTCCAGAAGACTTAAAACATTCAACTGAGAATTTTGGAATTGTTCCTCTTGCTCCGAACAATAATCCAAATACTTCAATTTGTCCTTGTATATGATAATAATCCATAAAGTATTCAATTGTAGGGTCATAGATGGTCCTATTTTCTTCATGTACTGCTATGGGTTGTTCAACTGCAGTTTCAAAGCGCACGGGATCGATGATAATTGCTGTGTCATTTCCTTTATCAATGGCAATGATGTCAACTTGCCGAGAACTTCCATCTTTTGCAAGGCAGTGGACTTCTTGGTGAACCTCGTGGAAGGAAGGAAGACTTTTAGTAATAAGTTCTCATATTGCATGATGTCTAGTATTCCGGATGAGAGGTCCATGTTGGTAGAATCCCAGGATGTGGGGTAAGGTTTCTATCTCAGTGCAATGTCTGCACTGGGAGCCATCCTGGCATGGCATGCACGTTTGACACTTGTCCTATCATTTTAATTGTCTCCTTCCACTCAGATACAGACCATCCCTTGTTTTTATCCAACTAGCTTGAGTGTGCACCATTCTTATATTCCTCATCTTTTAATATATTTCTCAACGTTGTACTAGTTATTTTTTTAGTCTCTGCAAGCAGTTGTTCTCTTTTTATGCCCAATTTATTAAGACAGTTATTAGCTCGGCTTCTAGATTTCTTGATGCATTAACATGACTGTTATTAATGGTTTGCAATGTAAGGCAGTTATTATACCTTGAATGTAAGCTTCCCACGTAGCTCGAAATAATCTCAAGCCTTTAACTTTAGGGGAACTGTACGAGGGTGGACCCAAAAGTAACCGGAACCGAACTGTTGCACGCGCATGCTTTGTAGTTACGAGTGGTGCTGTTAGGTGGTGTTAGTTTGAGGTCTCCTGCGACCTTTAGTGAGCTGGCGTCAGTCTGAGTTAAGTGGTTTGTTTGTGGTGCTGTGTTATTTGCGTTCCTGTTTCAACCGTTTGGCGATTAGTGAGCCGGCCGACTACAAGGAACAAAGAGTGTGTGTGAAATTTTGTTTTCTGTTAGGGAAAACTGCAGCTGAGACTGTTAATGATGATGCTTTGGGGAAATCACAGGTCTATGAGTGGTCTTCCAGTTTTAAATCTGGCAACATGTCAACTGAAGACATGCCACGCCCCGGGCGTCCTTCGACGGGAAGAAATAACGAAAACATTGCCAAAATCAAATGTGCAATTGATGAAGATGGTCGAAAGATCATTGACGAAGTTTCTTAGCAAACGAACCTGTCGTGGAGCACGGTCCAGCGAATTTTAACCGAAGATTTGCACATGAGACGGGTGTCTGCAAAATTTGTTCCTCGCTTGCTTACAGATGACCAAAGACCGCGTGAGAGTTTGCCGCGATTTGAAGAGTGAAGTGCAGAATGATCCAAATTTTCTTAAATGAATTGTGACTGGGGATGAGTCTTGGTGCTGTGGGTACGATCCAGAATCAAAGCAAGCATCGAGCCAGTGGAAAACTCCAAATTCACCACGACCCAAGAAAGCACGTGAAGTGTGAGCCAATGTGAAGACAATGTGAATGGCATTGTCCACAAAGAGTTCGTTCCGCCAGGACAAACAGTGAACCAACATTTCTATTTGGATGTATTACGGAGATTACTAGAGAGTGTGCGACGAAAACGGCCCGAAATGGGAACCGGTTGCTTTACCATGACAATGCTCCACCCACACAGCTCTGACGGTCCGACAGTTTTTGACAAACAACAACATGGTGCTTGTGCCTCATCCACCCTACTCACTCGATCTGGCTCCATCGGACTTTTTTTTGTTTCCACGGATGAAGAAATGTCTGAAAGGAAAGCGATTCAGTGAAAAAAGCAACTTGTCTTCCTATACAGGATATGGACATTGACACTTGGAATAATGATATAGCACTCACCTTTAAAAAAAGTTAAATAATCTATGGTACTCCAATTGGCTTCAAAGTCTACTAGCAAACTCAGGGAAATTAGAACTGCTTCCAGTTTATCCTATACAACTAAACATCTATCACGAAGGAATCAAGTTCTCATCAATCGACTACGTATTGGACATATCGAGCTTACACAATTTGTAACACTTGCAGTGAAACTCTTTCTGTGAAGCACATAATCCAGGAAATTAGTTATGACAACAACTAAAATCCCCACCGATATAGCAAGATCTTTTGATGAACCTTCTTACTGCAATAGTGTCACAAAGTTTTTCAATTTAACTGGATTATTTGATAAAATCGTGTATTTACTGTAATGAATTAACTTGTTAAATGTTATGTTATTGTTAAAACAAGTATGTGTCGCGATATGACTTTTGTTATAAGTTAAAGCAACAATAAATAGATTAAAGAAAAAAAATAATTCCACGACGACTATTACATTACCAAATTACCATTTCACTATTATTCTCGACGACTATTACTTTACCAAAATAATCTTTCACAATAACCAAATTATCCTCGACGATTATAACCAATATGACCATATTCATATACCAACACACATAATTACGCCGAGACAGATTTCTAAATACTGTTTCTCACATCTGACTATGGCTAGAAGGATTCCTAAAACGATCGCAGTTCTGCACTGACTGACTACCACTATATATCAGCTGATTCCACGGCTAAGTTAGCTTGTTCGCAATATGCCTGCAGATGTACCAAGTGTAACATATATATATATCGCGTTAGTTACGTCCTACATGACAATAGAATTAGATAATAAACTAGTTGATCTATACTACATGACAATCAATTCTGAATACACTTTACACTAGTTGTTCACTACATTGCCAGAGAGTGCGAGTATAAAACATGTTATGCTATAGTCGCGTCGCTGTTCTTTCTGTCGTGACTCCTCTTTGCTTACATCTTAGAAAGTGAAGGTTCTATAAAGTCTAGGTAGGTAGTATCATTCGCCATTTTTGTTCTTTCATTGTCGAGCTACCAGACGAATCTATTTGCCGCACCGTTAAACATTATCATGTAGCTCCTATGTTAATAAATCCAACGCACTGTAATTGAGCAAATAATAGAGCTACAAATAACGTCCCCATGTGCTTTCTGCGAACGCCAACGAAAGAACCAAAATGACGGGCGATTATATTATTTATCGAGCCTTAAGTGCATAATATCATCAGCAGCGAATGACAAGTCGCACACATTTAAATGTAGCCGACCTGCAACGTAATTGGCTGCCAGAAATAAGACGGGACTAAGTTGACCTTGCTACATGGCCGGAGATTCCCAAATAAGATTTATATAAGGGTGTAAAGGAATTTAAGGAAGGATGTCAGGGAAGGGTAAAAGTGATCAAGGATGAGAGCAGTAACTTGTTTGCAGAATCTCATTTCATCCTGAACAGATAGAAAAACTACTATGGACAATTACTAAAAGTACACTTAACGGCAAAAAGAATGAGCCGGCGACAAATTCTAAGTTCCAGATACATAACATTGCGCATGCTCGTCTCGTCAAAGCCGTAGTTCACCAGGTAACACATAATTAAACCATTTAAATTTGCTGGATTTTGTTTAAGAGTCTAAAATATGTTATAATATCGAATGTAGGGTTGATTCTAGATACTTCAGGGCCTCTGAAGATTGAAATAATAATAAAATTGATAAATACAAAATCAACCAAAGCGAATATGAACAGGAAAACCACGTATTATGCCAAAACAATATTAAAAGTCACAGTAGCGTAAGTCGTTATGGCATTGGTCTATTGAATGAGTTGATACTAGTAGCTCAAGATTCGAATCTCCTACAATCTTCTTTTTTTTAAATTACAAATTTGCCATCATATATGTCTCGCAAAGCTATAGGTATGTGGTGATATCTCTTAGAATATACCCAAACTCTAATAATAAATCTCACCTCCCTCTCTCTTCTAAGCAATACACCTGTCAATAAAACGTTCTGTCTCGTCATTATGCTTAAAGATGGCAGAGAGACAACTCATTGCCCTGGTCCACTTAGGCTATTCTGCGGCCAGAGAGATTGGAATCCCATTGTCAACTCCTAAGCGGGGGCTAAATTGTTTATCGAGAATGGTGAAGTTGTGAATCGTCCCAATCCTGGTCGGTCGCACATCTATACAAGGGAAGAGGTTGCTATGTTATTGAGAGAAGTTGAAGTTTAGAACTGCCTCTCAGCTCAAGATGGCGTCCAACTTTCCTGCTTCTCCACACCATGAGACATTTTAGAGAGCATGGCATACGGTGTCGTCGAGCTGTGAGGAGAGAACATGTGATGATGGAGCATGCCATGGACCGTCTAGCATATGCTACTGTCCGACAGGAGTTCGATAAGAGAAATGTCATTTGCTCCGACGAGGTAATTGTCTCCAGTAGCAACGATGGTTCTGCCCTAGTTTATCATATGGATGGCCACCAATACGATGAACGCTTCGTGAGACAACTTAACAGGTCGGGTCGCATGAGCGTCGTGTGTTGGAGGTGGATGTCATACGCTGGGGCAGGACTTCTGAAATGCATCCACTGTCAGTTTACAGCAGAAATTTATGAGCACATTTTGGAAAATGTAATGATTCCTTCTGTCTGAAAACGATATCCAGAAGGAATACTTTTCTTCCAGCAGGATAATCACTCGGTACACGTCGCCAACCGGATTCAAAGATAATTTGCGAGGAGGTGTGATGTCGACCCGGTCGACTGGCCTCCAAAATCACCAGATATGAATCTGATTGAAAATTTGTGGGCTAGAGTCAAATGGATCCTACGCTCTAATTGGGCAGAACAACCATCCGTTCGGACAGCTGACGAATTGTGGGACAGAGTTCTAGATGCGTGGGAGGAGATGGCCATGAATTTAGAACTGTTCCATAATCTTGTGGACTCCATGCCGCGCAGAATGAGGGCAGTTGTTGACGCAGGTGGTTTGTGGACGAGATACTAGTCCCCACCACAGGCCTTTTTTGTTAATATATTAACAAATTGTTTGTTTTTGTTCATTTAATTATTTATTTATGTTTGATATGCGTCCGGTTTTCTAGGATGTGAAACAAGTATTTTTGTTTATACAAGCCAGGTCTTGCCAGTTAATAGCCCACAGGTGATGGGCAATAATATTTTTACAAGGCAGGCATAACGAAGTTTATTAACAAATGCCATTTCACATTTAAACTAATAAATTAATTAAAAACTAAAATTAAAAAAAAAATAATAATTTTACCACAATGGGAGGTGAACTCACAACCTCTGGAACGGATGTAAGACATCTTACCACTGGGCCACACACAGCTCGTAAGGTTGAGTACATTGCAGATGGACGACTTTCAATGAAGAGACAACACAGCAATGCCTTGATGCACAGTACGTTTACACGAGTGAACCGATAGAACTTAGCATTTCTATTTGCCATTAAGTGTACATAGGCCAAATAGAAATAATTGTGATGATATTCAAATACAAACTGCTAAGCCACTTATACTCGAACCCTTACTTTCTGAAGTCGAAATTGCAATAGAAAATCTGAAAAAGTACAAGTTGCCAGGTTTCGATCAAATTCCAGCAGAATTAATACAACAGGGTGGAAGCGCATTATCTAGCGAAATTCATAAGCTTGTACTTGCTATTTAGGAAAAGGAAATTGTACCAGAACAATGGAAGGTGTTCCTAATTGTACCCATCTTTAAGAAGGAGGAAAAGACTAACTGTAGTAACTTTTGAGGAATATCACTTTTGTTGATGTCGTACAAAATTTTGTCCAATATTCTTTTGAGAGGATTAATTCCATATGTACATGAAATTATTGGGGATTATCAGTGCAGTTTTAGGCGTAATAGATCGACTATTGATAAGATTTTTTGTACTCAACAGATATTGGAGAAAAATGGGAGTATAAAGGCACAGTACATCAGATATTAATAGGTTTCAAAAAGGCATATGACTTGGTTAAGAGAGAAGTTTTATATAATAAACTTATTGTTATTCCCAAGAAACTAGTTTGATTAATTAAAATGTGTCTCAGTGAAACATACAGCAGAGTCCATATAGACCAGTTTCTGTCTGATGCTTTTCCAATTCACTGTGGGCTAAAGCAAGGAGATGCACTATCACCTTTACTTTTTAACTTTGCTCTAGATTATGCCATTAGAAAAGTCCACAAAAACAGACAGGGTTTGGAATTGAACGGGTTACATCACCTACTTGTTTATGTGGATAACATGAATATGTTAGGAGAAATTCCACAAACGATTAGGAAAAACGCGAGAATTTTGCTTGAAGCAAGTAAGTAGATAGGTTTGGAAGTAAATCCCGAAAAGACAAAGTATATGATTACGTCTCCTGGCCAGTGCATAGTACGAAATTGAAAAATAAGAATTGGAAATGTATTTTTGGATCGATGTCTGGTAAAGTTCCCGAGTAGCTCAGTTGGTAGAGCATTGGTACGTTTAACCAAAGGTTCTGGGTTCGATGCCCGGCTCCGGAACAATTTTTCCCTCGAAATTATGAAAATTTATCCTCTGAAGAGGTGGAAAAATTCAAATACCATAGAGCAAGAGTAACAAATATAAATAACACTCGAGGGGAAATTATACACAGTTTTTATGAATTTATGAATTTAACAATGTCCGGCTCATTATATAATCTGTACAGTTCGAAATTATATCTTCTTCTCCATGTTCCGTTTTCTCTAACTGGTCCAAAGATTTGCCTAAGAATCTTTCTTTCAAATGTACATAATAATGTCGCATCTGACTTCGACAATGGCCAAGTCTCAGATGCGTAAGATAGTACAGACCTTATAAGAGTTTTATACATCATAATTCTTGTACTCCTAAATATAATTTGAGATTTCATATGTCTTCTAAGACCATAAAAGCATCTATTGGCTTGTATGGTGATTTTGTCAATTCCTGGCTATTCTGATGTTGTTTCCAAATGTCTGTTTTTTTCTATGTCTTACTATCATCCGTTGTGTTTCTCTTCTTCTGCTACAAGGATGAAGTAGACGCCTGTTCTGTTAGAGATTGTCAAAATGTACTTCTTTGATGTAATATTTTTTGTTCTCTCTGTTCCGTAAATAAAGTGTTGCATAAAATCTCGCCTTGTATCTCTGTACTCACAAAACACCACATGAGAAACTGGTGGTGGGTAATATAAGAGATAAGGAAATGAAGTGTGTAATTGTAATGATTTCAGACACTGGACTATATGGCAGATAAAAATGGGGAAATAATTTATCTGTATAAGCTGAAAGAAGGCAGAATAGAAAACAGCTGTGCCCTGCCAATTGCAGAATCATTTCTTGGACCTTCAACTTGTGACAGGGCTGATAGTGTAAGTATATTTACATACTTTTCGTGTAACACAGCTAACTTTTGCCACAGAGTCAGAGAAAGTCTTTACTTTAGTGTTATTCTTGTCATTCCTTTGATGAAAACGTGCACAAGATAAAGTTGGTTGTCTGTAATGTCCTTCACCAATAAAATATCCTGAGAAAGTATTGGACTGAAATTCGTCAAATAAATGTCTTCATTGTGAAACAGATGACCATCACTATAATTTCTCCTCAACATAGGACATCTCCTCTTTTAGGGTAAAATATAAAATAGAAAAAAAAGTAAGTCTACAGATAATCATCACAGTAAATTAAATATGCATCATACATATTGTAGGCCTAATTAAAAAAACAAAAGATTGTCAGCTTAGTTTATTTCATCAGAACAAACAAAGTCTTAGGAACACGTCACCGAACTATTAACACTTTTACAAATAGGACAATTAAACCCATGACATGAAACAACATGAATTATTGGCACACTCACTGGAAGGATACAAAGTGAGAGGTAGCTATTGTAGACAGAAGGGAAATGTGTGTATATTTGTTACAAATGGTATAAATTTTAATAGCATCAGCCTTTCAAAATTTTTCTGAAAAAAAGATTTAGAACTCTGTGCAATAGAATTAGAATTAAAATCTGGTAATCTTACAGTCAGAGATTTATACAAGTCGCTCCCTGAAGATTTCAAACATTGTATTAATCTATTAGAAAATGCACTATGGCACATACATGGTAAAAAAAAAACGAATATATGTTTTGCAGAGACTTAAATATTGACTCTCTTGCTGAGAACACTAGTAAGGAACAATTTAATACATTACGAGCAACCTTCAATTTAACACAACTAGAATACAAAGAGGATTTATTTCTGCAATTGATAATATAATTATAAGAAAGGATAGATTAGAGAGTTACCAGATAGTTCCCATTATAAATGGTCTTTTAGACCATGATGCACAACTAACAAGTATAAACGATAACCTTCCTTCATCAAAACACTAGTCTAAAGTTAGGTTAAGAGTCATAAATGAAGAATCTTTAAAAAACTTAGGGGTGCTATTCATAGACATTTCACTAGCCTGCGCTACGAGCGTGCTAAACAGGATTCATATCATATCATATCGCTGACACTGGTTTATGAATATGAAAAACGTTAGTTCGCTGATCATCCACCAAAGCCCCTGCTAAGAATGTCTATGAATAGGGCCTTTAGAATCTAAGCTCTCTAAAAACTGAAAAGTGGGAATCATTATATGATAATAATGATAATATGAATAGTAAATTCAATGTGTTTCATAATACATTCTTAAATATCTTTGAACCCAGTTTTCCTGTAAACTATAAAAATTCTCAAACATCTAAAAACAAATGAATTACACACGGCATAAAAATCTCATGTGAAACTAAGAGGACTCTAGGATATTCAAAGTAGAAACAGTAATGCCCCAAATTAATACCTTACTTTAAAAACTACTCTAAAATATTACACAAAGTAAATCTTAAAAGCCAAAGAACTTTAAAAAATTATTCTAAACTCGGATAATAAAATTAAAACAACTTGGAACATAATAAAAAAAAAAGCAGGAAGTTTAGACGTAAGAAACCAAGTACACTCTTGTAACAAATAATACAAGAACATCAGGTACAACAGAAGTTGTGAACATATTCAACAAAAACTTTCTATCAGTAACTGATAACCTGAACATCCCACAGTACACATCCACACTACAGTCTAAATCTAATGAGCCACAGCTTTGTAGCTCAGTTAATAATGACCCATATGATAGGCACAACATTACATCAGAAGATAGTAATTGCTTGCCCCAAGATGATGTCTTACTGCATATAAAAAAGAAATGTTGAAATTGAAATTAGAGTTCGTGAAGACCAATACTGATGTAGATTTCTATACTAAAGTTCAGACATATTTGCAACCAAGACCTCTTGAAGTGATATCTCTATCCAGTGCTTTTGCTTCAGTAAAGTCTCATTTTACAAACCTATGGATCAACAATTGGCTTTCTTCTGACAAAGGAAAAATTTTACAGTCTGTACAAAAGAAACCAAATGACCTGGAAATGTACAAAAACTTGCCCAGACATGTTCAAACATTTTTAACAAGAGCCAGAACAGGTCACATTGTCACTCAATTGTACCTACACCGATTTCACATTTCTGATAATCCTACTTGTCTGTGGTGTAATAATCATGATGAAGGTCTGGAACACATTCTTCTATACTGTCCATCCATAAACCACAAAAGAAGTAAATTAAAATCATCAGTACCAGTTGCAGAAGACACAGCCCTGCAGTATATATTGACTACACCCCAACTCTGGCTACTAGCAACAGGCATCCATAATGAACACCGATCAAAATACCCCTCATTTCTCATGAAAAATAACAACTGAATAGACTACAGTGGACTATAGTGGACTTTATGTTGTCAGCAAACAGCTGGATACATGAAGATAGATTTTATTAACTCTATAAGCCAAAAAAAAAAAAACAGTCTCTTATAAGGTGTTCTGAGACTTTAGGTCCTTCATTACATAAAATTCATCACAAATTGCTAGCTCATTCTTTTCTAAATTTAGCACAGCTTTGTGGAACAATTATACTACATACAAAGAAAAATTAAGATGCAACTCTGCAATCAATTTCTGTTTTTCTAAATCTGCCCCTAACAAGTGCTTCTTCATGAAATTGGGATAGTCATCTATGCTGGCAAAGTAAGACGATATAGCACTAAGATTTTGTAGAAGTCTCTCAGTACCAGGCTTTATAGATAACCATCGTGTGGTAACATGTCTAAGTAAATTGCCGTACTCCAAATCAACGAAGTCTTTTAGTTGGGCAACCCTTTTTGCTGAATTAGAAAAATAATGATAAACCTTAATAATTAACAATTCAACATCAAATGACATAACATTCATGCTGTCTCTACAAGCATTATGCACAACAGTTTGCTTTTATTAATTTGGGATTCTTTTGCTTTAAATGGAAATAAACAGAATTATTCTTCCCATAGTTGGCATTTGTATTGTCAGCTGTGAAGCTTGAAATTTGGCACAAATTCAGTTTGAGATTTGCAATTCGAGACACAATTAGTCCTGACGTTGCAACAGCACTTTTATTATCATCTTCATAAAAATCAATTAGTTTGTTGCATGCTCCAAGTTTTTCACTGAAGTATCCAACCACTATGGGAAAACATTTTTTGTTACTCTTATTCGAAGCATCGAATCCTACGCCCCCCCCCCCCAAATTAGTTTTCTCTTAGTGTTTCCTGCATATAACTTAAACTTTTGGTCCTAAGACACTTTTATCATTGATTCACACTTAATTTTTCCACATGTCACTTTCTTTGCAATGGCTGAACCGTGAAATAATTTGGACTGTAGTTTCACATTGCATTCGTTACTTGCATAACTTAGGTTTTGTTTCATGGTGTGGTAAGCTAATGCAAATTCAGATGCTGTGACTTGAAATGTATATAGAGAGAAGATATATAAATAAAATATACTATCAGTATTATTCATGTAAATTATAAAATAATGCCTTTAAAACGTTTCAAGTACCGTACTTACCATATCTGCTTCAGAAGAATTCACTTTCGTAAAAGATTTCATCAATGACGTTTGCAGGGACGATTTTTGCCTTTGTTTGTGACCTGTGCTGTTAAAGTGCTGCCTAACATCGCAAATTCCATCATGGGAAATAGAAAATCCTTCCCACACTTTTCCAATGAAAAGAACACATTTTGCCTTACATTGGTTTCCTTGAACTGGCCTCAAATCAGAATATTCCTGTTCCCATACTGCATGATATTGTTGAAGACTCCTTTCACCATCTTCCTTTCCTTTGCTTGTACTTGCTTCCATTTGAAGGAAACTAACACGTGGTTACCCAACTGAATAATAATCATGTAACATGTTTAATATTGTCAACTCGTAATATATGATTGAGAGAATAGAAACCAGCTACCAAATCAGGAAGCAAGTTAAACATCGTACCTACGCTATCTCACGTCACTAGCAACAATCACCAATCATGTCAAAGGATTTTAAAGTTTGCTACCAAAGAGTGGGCTATTTTAAAATTTGTAGAAACTGAGTATCTTGTCCAGTAAACCAAAAACAGAATATTTTGCATTCTGTTAAAGATTATAATGGAACGCGGAACAAAATAACAAAAAATGAAAATGTTCTGGGTACAGCAGGATGTCTGGCAACCCTACGTGTAAATGCTGTTCATCCAGATACATCTTTCATTTTTTTGTTAACTGTAAATAGCAGTGAACTTATCAAGTGAGTTATTAAATTTTATGGATGTGATTTACCATTGATTCTGTGAAAGGATTTGTTTTAGTGAAATTTCATTTAATGTGTATGATATACATAATGTATGTATTTATTCACACTGCAATAGATATATAACCGGTGGCAGTGGTAACTAATTACACTCAATAAAGACAATAATAAACACAATTAATAAAAAAATACAATTAATAATAATACTAACAATAATTAATAATAATAATAATAATAACAGGGAACATCCTAAATTAAATGAAGCACGATCAGTTAAAATAACATTTAAAGTAAATCTAATTTGTACCTTAAATCTATGTTCGAACTAAAACCCACATATGATATGTTCATATCTGCACAAGTACCTTTCAACACTACACTCATTTCGCTGTCAACTCACTTACTGCACTGGAACTACGACACATTTCACTGATTCTATTCTGATTTCACTAACACTTCAAAAACATTTCACTGTTCAAATACTTTGCACTGCCACTATAAACTATAAAGCTTCACTGACAGGAACATGTTTCACTTACTCAACACACTTCACTGACACAACATAATTCTTCACTGATAGAACACTTCAATAACAAAATATCAATTACACCCTTTAAATACTGTGTATAATTATCGTCTATTAGTAAAGTCCTTAAGCCTATTTTTAAATACATTTTTGGTTGTTGGTAAAGCCTTTAGTAAGTCTGCAGGTAAAGCATTCCAGTCCCTGATAGTACGATTGAGAATAGAAAACTTTCCACTGTCCGTCCTCTGTCTTCTTTCCCTCAATTTATAAGAGTGGTCGTTCCTTGAAGAGTAATTTGGTGGCTGCAACCTATTTTTTATTTCTCTCCAGGCAGGCTCACTTCTGTATGTTTTGAACAGTGCGCATAATCGAATTCGCGTTCTCCTGTCCGTGAGTGTGTCCCATTTTAATGGTGAATTTTTCCGACAATACTTGAGAGCCCGTTTTTGAATCTTTTCCAGTGTCTTAATATGTTCTAGTCTGTAAGGATCCCAACATGCAGCACCATATTCCATTACTGGACATACTAGTGATTTATATGCAATCTCTTTGGATTTATCAGAGCCTTTTCTTAGTACCCTCATCATAAAGTGTAACGCTCTTCATGCTTTTCCCGCTGTGTCTGTAACGTGTTCCCCCAGCCGAGATCGCTGCTAAATGTTATTCCGAGATATTTACATTTGTTAACTTCCGGAATGGTTTCACCCCCTAACGTATACGATGCAATTATTTTATTTCTTTTCCTTGTAAAGCTGATGGCTTTGCTCTTTAGAGAATTTATTTTCATTTTGTTGGCTATAGCCCAATCGTTTATTCTATTGAGGTCATTCTGAAAAAGAGTAGTATCTTCATAATTTTTTATTTCCCTGTATACCATACAATCATTCGCGAATAAGTGAACCCTAGACAAAGATATTAACTGGCAGATCATTTACAAAAGCCAGGAATAGAAGAGGCCCCAAGACACTCCCCTGTGGGACTCCGGAAGTAATTTCAATTGGGTTCGATAATTCCTCCCCCACCTGTACTCTCTGAGTGCGACAAGTTAAAAATTCCTTGATCCACTGGAGTACTCTTGAGTCAATCCCCGTTGATTGTAGTTTAACGAACAATATATCGTGTGGGACTACATCAAATGCGCGTGAAAAGTCAATAATCACTGCATCTACTTGGCTACTGGAATCTATTCCGTCTTCTAAATCCTGACATACAGTTACTAATTGACTCTCACATGAATACCCCCCCCCCCCGAAATCCATGCTGACAGTTATGTAACCAATTTGAGTCATCCCAATGCTGCCGTAGATAAGCTGAAATCAAGTGTTCCTCTGTTTGCAAACCACAGAGGTGAGGCTGACCGGTCTGTAATTTTTTGTATCTGAGCGAGACCCTGACTTATAAATTGGCACCACTATTGCATCTTTCCAATCTCGCAGGACAGTACCATTGTTAATTGATATTTCAAATATACGCACTAGATAGGGAATCATGGCTTCCCCTCCCAATTTTAGCACGTCTCCGGCGATACCATCAGGTCCTATTGATATATGATATTTTACATGCAAAACGTATGTTTGAGTATTTGTATAGTAACAAGAAATTGTTAAAGAAAATTAAGTCTAGTGATAAATATGCAAAAGCCGCAGAAGTGATATAAATGACGAAGTTGGTACAAGGAGTTCCTTGGTGAGAGGAATGAGTCAGCATTTTCAGATTTCAGAATATGGTAACCTTACAGATAACAATTTTGTCACATTCAAATATAAAACAGAAATAATCCTTCTTAAAATTTATGACTGGTTCACAACCAGTAAACTAGCAGCACTAAACATTATAAAATATAATTTAATTCAAAACCACTTCAAATTTAATCTCTCAAACATTAGACACACTTATCAACATATACCCAGTTGATGTGTCCATCAACAACTGGTCTGCATATTAATGATACATTAAACTGGAAAAATCATATTAAGGAAATAACCACCAAACATAGCTCAGCATTTTTCATGATAAAGTCATTACAGCAGTTTCTGAACAGTGGTATCTTAAAGACAATATATTTTGCTTATTTTTGTTCCATTATGTCTTACGGAATAATATTTTGGGGAAATTCTGTAGATAGTAAAAATATATTCTTACTACAAAAAACGAGCAATTAAAATACGAGGCCTGTCTAAAAAGTATCCGACCTTAAATTTTCCCGCGCAAAGTAGTGATTCTAAGGCGGCGCCACTGTCCACGGTGGAAGGAGGAACCGTAATGCGCATGCTTGAATTTTTTCACCGCATTCGCTTGTGCCAGTCACTGGCTGGTGGTCGCCAAGTAAGGTGCTGTTCTAAGTGCTTGTCGTATTTAGTTTTCTCGCAAGATGACTGAACGAATTGAGCAAAGATACTGCATCAAATTTTGTCAAAAGCTTGGTGATTCTCAAAGTCAAACAATTCGTAAGATTCAGCAGGTGTTTGGGGAAGATGCAATGGGTGTAACACAAATTAAAGAGTGGTTCAACTGATTCAAAGATGGCCGCACATCAGCGGAGAGTGAGCAGCATTGTGGCAGGCCCCAAACTGCTCGGAGTGCAGCTGTTGTTGAGAGGGTGCGAAATTTGGTGATGGCAGATCGTCGTTTGACCGTACAGGAGATTGCCGAAGAGGTTGGAGTGAGTAAAGATTCTGCACATGCAATTTTGCGTGATGATTTGAACATGAACTGAGTGGCTGCGAAATTCGTGCCCAAGTTGTTGTCCCTGGAACAAAAAGACCTCCGTCGTGACGTTGCACAGGACCTTCTGGACACCGCCAACACTGATCCTGGGTTTCTGAACACCGTGATAACTGGAGATGAGTCATGGTTGTACGGGTACGACCCAGAAACAAAAAGACAGTCGTCGCAATGGAAGCATCCCGAGTCTCCAAGGCCGAAGAAAGCGCGGCAGGTGCGAAGCAAAATCAAGGTGATGCTGACTGTTTTCTTTGATGTCCGTGGAATTGTGCATCACGAATACGCACCGGAAGGACAAACGGTGACAAAGGAGTACTATCACGATGTTCCCCGGCGACTCCGTGATGCAGTTCGGCGCAAAAGACCAGATATGTGGACGGCGAACATCTGGCACTTGCATCACGACAACGCCCCCGCACATTCATCCCAATTGATCCACACTTTCTTGGCCAAACATGGAATTACAACCGTTCGCCAACCTCCCTACTCTCCAGACCTGGCTCCTTGCGACTTCTGGTTGTTTCCAAAATTGAAGACACAACTGAAAGGATCCCGTTTTGAGAGTAGAGAAGAGATAATGCGGAACGCGACGACGGAGCTGAACACCATTCCAAAAGAAGACTTCCAGAGGTGTTTCCGGCAGTGGAAGGATCAGTGGGCTAAGTGTGTGCAAGCACAAGGGGCCTACTTTGAAGGGGATTAGGGTCCCAACCCCGTCAGGTATTTGAAATATTTTTTCTGGCTAAAGGTCGGATACTTTTTAGACAGGCCTCGTATACTTGAGGCTTTCCCAGCATTTGATATGGAATAATTCTTCTTGCATTCTGAGCCAGGTGAGTTGGATAGTTGCTTCCAAGCTTTCGATGACTAGCTCTGCCATCTTCTTCAGGGATTGAAGCTTACAGATTTGTGTAGACAATTTAAAAAACGATTAGAAATCCTGACCTCAACAAATCAGTACATATACTCCTTCGCGACTTTCTCTGATGTAGATGGATTCCATGCATTACAATCTGACATTCAGAATACATTTTTTTTTTTTGTCAAAAACTGTTTTTAAAATAGATGATACATTTAATAAATTAAATTGGACCACATGATTTGAAAAAGGAGCTATTGGAGGTTAGGTTCATTTAGGAAATGTGCTAAACTGGAGAATTTGCCACGGTAGCTTTGAACCATGTCGTTACGTTTACTACCAAATTGAGCTAAATACACAATGTCGCCAACATAAGGACATGATGATCTGTGGCGTTGTTAGAAGGAGAAATTTTTTTTTTTTTCTCCACCTGCTTCGTTCTGAACATTACTGAGAGATGGCACCATTGTTAGTGACAAGATGTATTTGTGTAAATATTCCAAACAGATTACGTGGCTTAGGTGAGGGTCTCGCGACGGGAACAGTTTTGCTTTGACGCATGCGTGGACACCTCATGCAGTAGCAGCGTGATCCTTACTTGAATTTATTTTCGTGTATACATTCCAGATCAAATCAAGAAGATCCCTTCTTGCATATTATACGAAGGTTAGGTTTGGTTAGTTTAGATTTTTATTAACCAAGTCCGCACTTGCGCAGACAGCCAAGATGATCCTTTCGGTCATGGCCCTTATGACAGTTTTTGTTTCGTAATATTGTTAAACAATAATATGATGAGAGCGGTGAATAATTTCATGGCCGCTAAAAGTTTTCTTCGTAAAAGTCGAGATATTTTCTCTAAACCACAAATAAAACTGCAACGCTGTCATAATTACGTACTTAACGCTTTGGTGAACATTAACCGGAAATTTACTTTCCTTCAGTGGGTATGGAACAACAAGTTTTGATGGTGAAATCATTGCAATAAGGGAAAGTCTCAGGAATCTTCTATGCCACATCAATAAATTTAGGAATGCAGATATATTGTCAGACTCCAAAGCAGCTATTCTATCAATAGTCTCTAAACACACACCTTCATCTCAAACAGCAGAAATAACTAAAATGCTCTCTCAATTAATATCACTCAATAAAAGAATTGTATTCCAATGGATACCATCCCATTGTGGAATCCTGGGAAATGAGAATGCGGATGCTTTAGCAAAGAAGGGCAGCACTGCTACTTACAGACCTGTTACTAAATCTACGTATTAATCTGTGAAAAGATTTATTAAATCTACATACTTAGACTTCAACAAACAAAATTTGATAACACATTCTCAAGGGAAAAAATGGAACTCTCTGCATCAAAATCCATAGTTAATTCCCGATTTACCACGAAAATCGTCTGTATCTGCATTTAGATTGGCAACAGGCCATGATTGTTTGGCCAAACACCTGCATAGAATTGGAATATATCAGTCCCCTAACTGTCCATTGTGCAACTCAAACCAAGAAATGGATTCGGAACACCTCAAAATCTGTGCTTCATTAGCTGGTCATGATAATATCTTTGAAAAATATTGGAGTGCAAGAGGTCAAATGACTTTATTGTCAAACGCCTGGCATTAGAAAACAACAACAACTTTCCTTCAGTGTCTCATAGCACGCTTTCCCCCTGTTGATTAGCAATCAGCATAGGTCTAGGTCTAGTAGTATATTTAACTACTGTTAATTAAGCTTCACAATATATTTTAATAATCAAGATACAAAAATATTGAAAAAATATGATATTGATACGAAAAGGATGTGTATATAATCGAGAGTATGCAGATGCGACACACAACTATCTTAATGCACATGCGTCAAGTGATTAATTTTAAATAGGTCTGCACTTGGTCTGCATATCTTCCTGACCATTAGAAAGCAGTCAAGAGTTTGAAGTTACTGCTGCAAAAACAGTAAAGTCGATGTGCGCATGTTCTTGATTTAGTGTTAAGAAATATGAAGAGACCAAGAAAAATCGTGACAATCTTCCTTTCCCGCCTCCAATAAGAACATCAAAATTATGTTATCAAGTTCTCTCCATCTTGGGTCATTAAAAGCAATACGTGCAGTGGAATATGGTATCATTTTTCTCATATTGCAGATATATGCCGCTCTAAAGAATGCAAGGGAAATACCTCTCCCTTCTTTTTCCAGAAGAATGCTCAAGAAAGAAAAGTAAGTACAACAGAATATTCATAAAAATTCAGACAATCTGAAATCCTTTCCTTCAATCTAGCTTGTAAGTGATGTTAGTTTGAGAACCAGATACGAATTCCAGGAAGAACAAGCGGAATTTAAAGGTGTAATAGATCTGCAGCACTGTGTGCCCATGCTGATGATCTGCACCACTTGTTTCATTTATGAATTAGTTCAAGCATGATATTTAGGATTTCTGTTTTCTCCTTGTATTATATGTCAATTCCATGAGTGGTGATAAGAGAAGCATGGCATGAAATACTTCTGCGGCCATAAATATTTCATCTGGATCTCTTTGGTGTAAGTAATAATGATATATTTAATAATAAAACACACATGTTAGGTCAATAATATAGTGTGCATTAATTTGATGAAATGCATTAAAGGTGATATGTTACAGTTGTGTGAACACTAATAAGTGACATATCACCTTTAATGTATTTCATCATAATGATATATCTAGCAAACATCCGGAATGCATTGTTGAGGATCAAGGCTGGCCGAAGCAGAGGTGAACGATCATCCAACCAGCTGATAATTATAGCTGGCATACGAAACCAGACTTTGCTACTCACTGTTACTCTCCAAATTCCCCACAAAGCTAAGTGGTCCCATTGCACTGGAGGAAATTCCATGAGAAAATTTCTTCTCCCATGAGGATTTGAACATCAAGTCACTCTAATTACAGTGACAATTGTTCTCAATCTCTTGTAGTTATTGTGCTTACCCATGTACTGGAACAGGAAAGATTACAAAATTTTAAAAAATGCAAAGATTTTACCAGGAGGGATATTAACTCAGATCATGTCCTGCTGATAGGCTAAGTTAGGGTTCAAGCCACAGTCGCATTTTGCTACTTTACTTCTAAAAATACAACAAACAATTAATGTAAATGTACAAAAATGCGACAACCATATTGGACTTCAGAAACGAAGATGGTAATGGAGAAAACGAAATGAAAGATATGTTTGAACTAATCTGAAATTAAATGAAATGCTAATGGCATGGGCAATATTCAAAAAGGAATTGAGCAATAGATGTGCAGGAATGGATTTCAAAGAGTTGGTGTAATTCATATAAGTTAAGTGAACAATGTCTTCTAACTGATTTATATAATTCCATCGCTTATTCTGAATTGTGAGCAAGAATTTAGTTGCATGAATCTTTTTAAAACTGAAATAAAATTAGAAACCACCTTTCAGTAAAAAGAGTTAGCACTCTGTGCTAACAATAAATCTTGAAGGGCCTACTTGTAAAGAATTTCAATGTTTAGAGTGCCCATAAAATAACGTATTTTAATTAGTGTTGTGGGATTTAATCGATTAATCGATCAATTTCTATTGTAAGATTAATCGATAAAAAATATTTAATCGAATAATCTAGTCAATTAAAATTAATCAGTTGTACTTGATATTAATTATTATTTCTTTTTTATTGGGTTATTTTACGACGCTGTATCAACATCTCAGCTTATTTAGCGTCTGAATGAAATGGTGATAATGCCTGTGAAATGAGTCCGGGGTCCAGCACCAAAAGTTACCCAGCATTTGCTCGTATTGGGTTGAGGGAAAACCCCGGAATAAACCTCAATAATTTGCCCCGACCGGGATTCGAACCCGAGCCACCTGGTTTCGCAGCCAGATGCGCTGACCGTTACTCCACAGGCTATTAATTATTATTTTGTTAATGCAAACTCAGAGTAAAAATTCCGACGATATTCGTCTCTCAGAAATTACTTACTTCAAACATATAATACCGTTATTTTGTAACTGCAAAGCAGTAGCATAGGGCAAATCTTTGCACAAACACTTCAGAAAGAGATTAAGATATGAGGACAGTCGCCTAGTCAACACCTATTGAAAGTTGAAAAACAATGCAAAACCCTTATTAAGTTTGTCATCTCGTGTTCCTAGCATATGAAACACATACTTTTCTGGAATTCGCCCCGCTCATCCCTTAGCCATGGCTACACTGTGTGCAAGTGAGAGAGTAACTATCTTCTTCTCTTTCTAAAATTTTGTAACCCAATTACAACATGGGCCAGTTTGCTGTTCTGTTGCAGTTTCTTTACGAGAGGACACGCTCTGTATATCACAGAATGAAATAAGCTTGTGTAAGATGAAAGTATAAGACATACTGTGTACAGTCATACCTGGTATGGGTGGCCAATGACCCCTCGTTTTGGAAATATTGGCTATTGTTTGTGACATACTTCCGTTAGGTGCCTAATAGGGAAGCATTGGACTGTGTAAAAGCGTAGCTCATATGGTTGGGTGCTGAGTTGTTATTCAGGGAACCTGAGTTCGAATCTTAACTGGTCCTATATTTTTTTTTCTTTTAATAATGATTAATAGTGTGATCACAGTAATCTATTTACATATATCATATTTCTCAATGTATTGAACGCTTCGTCATGTTTTAAACAAATCACTAATTAGCTAACATTGTATTGTAAAGGATAAACAAGGAAATATTGCTCACGTAGGCAGGTCACTGGAGTCTGTTCTGTTTCTATTCCACTTCATTTTGTACATGTTTCATTATGATAAATATCATAAAAACACACAAAACATACATATTTCCTGCACCATGTACAGCAAATGAAAGAAGGTTGTCCACAGTCACACACATTTTTCCGCATTTCTGCTGCGAAACAGACATCTTTCACATTCACAAACACTTCTCGTTCGTTTATTAATTTTGATGCATACCACGCATATTTCAACATGGCTTTGAATATAGGAGCTGATAACTGAAAGTGAATTAAGGAGTGAATTTTGAGGTCATCCTCCCTTGAAGCAATTTGTCGTCCAGTTTGTAAAAGGAAAGAGCTATTTTCCAAATATTTGATAAAAATCTTCACCTGTCTAAAAAGATAAACATCACAGGACTGGCATACTCCAGCACATTTGGGTGAAATCACTTTAAGGTTGCACGTTACTTCATTTTCTTCATTTGTAAATATTTCATCATACAAAGAAGGATTTACCTGCCCTTCACATGAGTCCAGAATTAGAAGAAATGGCTGCTCTTTCACATATGTCTTTATTACTTTCTCCAGGTATTGCTTATGGAGTTGAGATGTCAGCTTTCCTGATGAAGAACGTGTTACACATATATTTCCGAATTTAGAAGTGAGTTCATCTACTTGACGTTGCACTCTTGGGCCAAATTGTCCTTTTGGTTCTAATAATGATAATAATATCAAGTTTTAAAAAATGAGAAGGCATTAGGATTCGAACTGGGGTTGCCTGGATGACAACTCAGCATCCAACCATATGAGCTATGCTGTTACATAGTATAATGTTTCCCTATTAGGCACCTAACGGAAGTATGTCACAAATAATAGCCAATATTTCCAAAACGAGGGGTCATTGGCCGCCTATACCAGGTATGATTTTAAACAGTACGTCTTGTACTTTCATCTCACACAATCTTATTTAATTCAGTGATATACAGAGCATGTCCTCTCCTTGTGAGTTTCTAGATGAAGCTTGTGTGTTTACTTTGTTAAAGAAAAAAATCAGATTTCTGTGGTCTGTGAAAAAAGTGAAAACTCCATTATGTCATAGGCCTATGAGAATTTTAGAAGTAAACTCGGTGAAACATTTGGATTTAAATTGAACGATCGTGGAGAAGTGTTTGACAAAAATAAAATTTCGTGTTTAGTGATGCAGAAAAACATTGTTACTAAACGTAGAGCAGCACTTAATTCGGAGCATGTGAATATACTCACATGTTCAAAATCATGGATGAAGCAGTATTAACTAGGTGAGTCTTCATACTTTTTTTATTTGTGTTTGTCTCAAAAATCCCCGGAGAATTGACACAATAAATTATAAGCCTACATAATAAATAACTAAAATAGTATTGTTTTGTAATACAGTACTATACAGTATATACATATATACTACATTTTATACTTATGCTTATCACCAAACACAAATTAAATTTAACAATAATTGTGTATTACAGTATATTAAAACTTTTTTTTGAAATCAATCAAAGCTCGATTAATGGATTAAATTCAGATCGTTGATCAATTAAATATTTTGATCGATCAACAGCACTAATTTTAATGTGATGTAAATTCAGCAGTAATTGGTTCTAAACATACCTATGTGTAATGACTTATGGTACTTACATAAGTATATCTAGAGTGTAGAAAGATTGATTGAAAGTAATAAAACTCCAAGAAATATATTACATAACTTTTTATTTCTGCATACTTTATTAATTTTATCATTTTGTAGAACTATTTATAATATTGCACAAGCTTTTCGTAACTTGCACAAATAATTTTCCATTTGTGCATTTTTGCGAAAAATTATTTATTTTCTGGGTGAAGTAGATATTCGTCTGAAGAAGATAAGGGAAAAACAGATGGCGAAGTAATTGGACCTGAAGAACAGAGAGGAAAAGCCACTACATTAGAATCCACACCTGAGAATAGTAGAGAGTACTGGACTCATCTAAAAAGCTGTATAGAGATAACAGCATAAGAAACCATAGGATACAGAGAAAGTGTAAAAATGAAAAAAATCTTGCGTCACAGGAAAGATATTGAAGAAGACGGAGAAAATGAAAAAAGAAGAAGGTACAAGAAACTGCAGGAAACTAAACAATGAACTAAGAAGAGAAACTGATCAGGCGAAGAAAGACTGGATGGAAGAGAAATGTAAAGCAGTAGAGGATCTAAAGAGAAAAGAAAGAGATGATTTAATGTACTGCGAAGTAAAATGTTTGGACTTCACAAATAAGAACAGCAAATCCATGTGGTTGATAGAAGATGAAATCGGAAATAAAATAACAAACAAAAAATACTGAACACATGGACGAAATATATAGAAGAGTTATATGAGACAGGGAATCATCCAGATGAGTTAGTCATAGAAGGCGAAACAGTCATATCAGAAGACGAAAAAAGATTTTGTATTTTAAGGGAAGAAGTTGAACTAGTGCTTAAGGAAATGAAGAATGGGAAAGCAACAGGAGTTGATGGAATCCCCATTGAGTTAGTGAAATGCTTGGGTGAGGACAAGAAGGAATTTATATCAATGTGCAACTAAATATATGAGAAAGCCAAATGGCCTTAAGATTTTACAGAGACAGTGTTGCTGCCACTACCAAAGAAAAATAATGCCAAGAAATGTAACAAGTTCAGGACTATCAGCCTGATATAGTGAAGATTCTCCTGTGAATACCGAATCGACGTTTATATTCTAAAATGGAAGGACAGTTGGAAGGAGAAGAGCAGTTTGGCTTCAGGATACGAGGAATGTAATTGGACTACTACGAACAATCGGCAAAAGATATCTAGAGAAGAATAAAGAAGTGTATATAGTGTTCGCGTAGGCTTTCGCGGCTGGTGTACATGGTGTGTGGATAAGCTTCGGGGCTTCTACCGCGTTGTCTTGGTGTTGGTGGCTGACGTTTCGACCACTGTGTTGTAGTCATCTTCAGAGCAATTGTTGAATAAGGAAATAGCCTGAAGTGTCTCAGTGACTGTTTACTACGTACTGTATATACCTTTAGTGTTTGTTAGAGCACTACAAATATACACACTATTTATGTAATTCCGGTCATAATGCAGACCCCTGATCACATATAACAGATTGGCCATCCCCATGTTAAAAACGGTAACATGTAGAAGAGAACAACCACCAGGATCGTCACTGTCGATTAGTAACAACTGCTAGATGGAAGTACAGTTGCTCCATGCAATTCAACATGACTTTTTCTACTGTTGCTAGATGGCAGCATAGTGAAAACGATAAAAGTTATTGCCTATGAGAGTGATCAATTTGTTATATGTGATCTGGGTGCAGACATAGATTCACTTTACACTAAATGTATGTCCAAAGGGTCAGAATGTCCCCATCATTCTCCACACAAAATATGCGTTCGCCTCAGCATTGCTGGTGAAAGCGTGTCACATGGTATCCTTCATCAATGGTGTCGTACCGTTCCTGTGCAACAATGTTCTTGATGAAACCTCACAGTGCATTGTCACAGGTTGTAAGGTGGCTAAGGGAGAGGAACTGGTAAGATGAGTGACAAACACCTCAGTGAGATGTTTCGACAATGCTGGATTGGCCGTGGGTTACCCATCTTACCTGCATTATGACTGGAATTACATAAATAGTGTGTATATTTGAGGTAACAGGACTTTGTGCCGAACCTGTACAAACAGAACAATCTGCCGAGTTGAATCCCACAGTCAAGGTGACATCAGAGTTTAAGTATGAAATCATGTATAAGGTCAACTTTGAGTTTGCAAAAGATTTTTTCATTATACATCTTGATTACACAACCTTTAACACTATATCACAAGGAATATGTATTATATGTCTTTCTCGTGTTAAACTTTACTGTACATGGAAATTCTACATATTCAACCAAAAGCCAGAAACTAAACACACTAGAACAATACGAAATATATAGACACACAAAAACACATCCAAATGAAATTCTCAACACACAACTCAATTTCAGAACACACACACACACTCTTTGACTCCACATTACACTACACAAAAACACCCTCACAGGAAACACAAACAAAAGGCGCCAAGACCAGGACCAACCAGTTCTGAAGATGGCCCATAACAGGCTGAAACATGTTAACCAGCTACGGTAAAATTTAACACGAGAAAGACATATAATACATATTCCGTATTAAGTTTTCATTGTATTTATATATAATACACATTAATTACATATTAATATTTTATTTTAATACTACAGAAATAATAATAATAGTTACCGGTACACTGTTAAAGTTTTTTTTTTATCTGGGCAGAAAGTATATGATTCTTAGAGACACTTATGGGCTGAATTCAGATCTATTCTTCGATTTCTTCATAAGGGATAGTTTTTTTACTTATTCAATTTACAGTTTTTCCCCGTGGTTTTATTATTCTGGTGGAGGTTAGCATGAATATAACTCAATAAAGTGGTTATATTTAATTTTTAATGGTATCATGGTAATTGGAGATAATATAACCAAGCACTGCAACTGATATCACTTGTTTAGAATTCAATATGGCGGATTGTTCTGCTCGGAATATAGACTGCTTTAGTATTTATCTCAAAAATAAACGGACTAGTAATTTCCGTAGGTTCTTGTCATGTCATTATATACCCATAAAAAATTGTGAGATGACGAAGTAATTTCTTCTTAACTTTCCAACATTGCACTTTATTTGCTGTGAATATCTTGAGATTCTAACAGTAGCTTTATTTCGCAGGTATGTTAATCTTGCAAAGATGATCATTTCTTCCAACATCAAAGATGCTGAAGAAATTACAAAAAAATTCATGCAGTAATGAAGTGATTAAATATCTTATACAGTTCATATTTCTCAGTGTTTCACAAAAATAATAATACAATTCCAGGACAGATGCAATAAAAATGTTCAGTATAAACATTAAATATATTTTGTGAAGAACACTATGGTTAACGTTTAATATGGTATTTATTACAGTTTTTACAATGCAGACAGATTCAAACACCCAGTTGTATTTTATGCGACTGTGAATTCATTCCAGTTTCTAAAATAAAAAGAAAAACATATTGTAAAATAAAAACATTTTCTTACAAAAAAACTGATGTTATGAAAGATGTTAATTTATTAGCACTATGCAGATAGTTATATGATTGGAAAAGGCACTCAGAATCCATTACTGTAGTATTAAAATATGAGATAAGGTACAACCAAGCTCTTCTTTAGTCTGGATTCATATTTTGTCCGAAATTCAATTTCAGCTCAAGCAGCTGGTTAGGTATAATGCCCATTTCACATGCTAGAAAACTTTTTGCATTTGTTGGAAGGCCACTGTTTCCTCACGGAATGCAGGTACGCATTATATAAGAATTTTCCTGTCCAATATAAATCGCACATTAGAATTCTTAACCCAGACCTTCGGTGTGGGGGAGGAAAAGTGACTTCACCAATGGTGTTTTACATCAGGTTTTTTAGAATGGATAGATGAAGTGGGTCATTTCATCCATGTGCATAACAGTTACCACCATCAATGAATTAGGCAAACATTGTATTGTAAAATACGTATTAACCAAACCTGCATTGAGATCCTTACATAATTTCATATAAACCTAACCAATAAAAGTCTACTTATTTTGTGCCAGTGGATGCATAAATTACAACTAATTTCTTAACTTCCCTTCATTCACCAAAAATTGCAATATCGGACAATCACATGATCTTGAGAACCACTGGTCATGATGGTCAGGTCTGGACCTCAGATAATCATAGTTGAGATTGTAACACAGTTCTTAATTTATGTTAAATGCTGGAAAACGAATTATGGACATAACCCTTGTATACGAAATTCTTCGTAAAAACAGATAGTAAGTAACAAAACAAGCAAGTACAAAAACATCACAAAATTAGCAAAGCTTGTGATGACTGCTATTTCTAGAAGTCACATCACGTTCTATTATAACACTAGTCAGTAATTGAATCGAACACTGCATTTGTTAAACAAGAAATCTAATTATTAATTAGACAAATAACAAAAATGTGAGCGGTTTTAAATTCCAGCACTGCACGTAGAATTTCTGGTCGACAAAGATGGTGAGTGAAAGCAAGTGGACATGCTGTCCATATTTACATATGGGAATACTAAAAACGAAAAAAAGAGTGTAAATTACTCTACTATGTCACGTTTTACTATACCACTGTTATCTGATTGCACGTGTAGAAAATGAATTAGAAATACTGACAGTTTTTGAAATGCTTGGCTGTACCCGAGTTACCTTCTACTCCAAGTCTCGCAGGTTGATAGTTGATTCTGCAAACTCGTGGCGAGTGCCGCTTGCAGAATCCAGTAGCAGGACTTGGAACTCCCCCACTCCTGCAGGACCTACTGCCGCCATCATGTGGTCCTCAGGATAAAGAGTATGCTGATTGTTTGACAGGTCATCCTATGCAGAATAATGTTATTCTTTAGACAGGAGAATGGACGAAGTTACACAACATAGAGCTGCATGCATTGTATTCTTCACCTAACATAATTAGGAACATTAAATCCAGATGTTTGAGATGGGCAGGTATGTAGCACATATGGGTGAATCTAAGAATGCATATAGAGCGTTAGTTGGAGGACCTAAGGGGAAAAGACCTTTGGGAAGGCCAAGGTGTAGATGGGAGGATAATATTAAAATAGATTTGAGGGAAATGGGATATGATGGTAGGGACTGGATTAATCTTGATCACGATAGGGACCAATGGCGGGCTTATGTGAGGGCAGCAATGAACCTCTGAGTTCCTTAAAAGCCATTTGTAAGTAAGGCACACTGAAAGCCAGCTTTCTCCTGGAATGGGAGTAAAGCCAGGAGTGCTGTATCGTGTTTGCATCATTTATTTATTGTTCTACTTTTAGCTAAGCCTCTGTCTGTATACAACTAGACACAATGTATAATTTCTTCTGGTAGTCAATCATCCCATCACTCGTGGTAAGTAATGAGTAATGGAATTCAACTTGGTGTCCTTTACATCCTAAAAACTTCCCACATCTCTGAATATCTTTTCCTTTCATTCCCAATATTGATTCTCTTCTTCTGTTATCCTCTTTAGAACTTTTTTTATATTCATTTTATCTGCCAAACTCTTGGTATTAACAATTTAACATATTTATCTGTTTTATCGTCTATTCTATATCTTTCTTAATATATTTGTTCCAAAATCGTTTTTCTTATATTCTACTTTATTTTCCCCTAAAGCTTCTATAGAAATCTCACGTTTGTATATTCTTCGCAATATACTGATAGAATTCTTTTATCCAGCTTCTTCTACAGAGTACTATCAGTGATCTTATATATGCTGGTACATGAACATACACCATCTACTCCAATGCAGTGCAACAGAATGACAAACAAGGACAGAATCTTTGGTATGCAAGAATCACATCTAATGGACGCCAATAGAATTTTTAAAAAAATTTCAAAATATCTTGTCTCTAATCTTTCATTACATGGCATTTGTAAAATATCGGAAATTAATTGGTCATTGTCAGTAATTATCTTGGCTGCAGTTTTCGGACACTGAAGAGAGTGCTCAGCAAAAATAAGATCATGACCATATAATCCAGGAACTGGTAACTGTCCTTAAGTTAGAATTCTGTCTGGATTATTCGTAATGATGATGTCAAAGTATCGGAAGTGGGTGTGTGATGGGTGGAATTGAGTCTCAGCAAAAATAAGATCATGACCATATAATCCAGGAACTGGTAACTGTCCTTAAGTTAGAATTCTGTCTGGATTATTCGTAATGATGATGTCAAAGTATCGGAAGTGGGTGTGTGATGGGTGGAATTGAGTCTCAGCAAAAATAAGATCATGACCATATAATCCAGGAACTGGTAACTGTCCTTAAGTTAGAATTCTGTCTGGATTATTCGTAATGATGATGTCAAAGTATCGGAAGTGGGTGTGTGATGGGTGGAATTGAGTGGAAGAATAGTCAAACAAATTATGGAGTTGTTTAGTTCCATTTGATTTCACTGTCAGAAGATTAGTGTTGGTCACCCATCTAATGAACATTAATATTGTGGTAAAAGATCATCTAACAGGCTTTCTACGTCAGATAAATGTCCAGCTTTAGGAGGCTTATATACAGAGACATCAAAAACTTCGTCACACTTGGTCACACTAGTAGCTATCACGTGTTACTTATTTTGTATATTGCGAAATCTGCCCAATACTGAAATGACAATCAGTACGATATTTCAGAATGTCAAAAACTATTTACATAATGGGGAGACAAAATTGAAATCTTATGCATTGTATTTTTGTACAACCTATCATTTGATCCGAGAATTAACACCAATCAGTGAGCCATTGTTCTGACAACTTCATGCTGCAAGAAAACAAAGAACAAGATACAGTATTTACCCCTCTATTGTATTGACTATGTTACAGAAGATTACTGCCATAGCTTTTAAATAATTTATTAGTAATGGTCTTCTTTCAGATCCCATACATGCTATGCCTTTGAAGATTGCATTCAAATTTTACTTATTTTGTTTCCTACATTGTCTGTTCTCATGAAGTATCTACAACGCAAAGGAATTTGATGGTGGGAGGCTGATAATTTTGCATAATTTTTTACGCACCATAAATCTATTACATGGAATCCTATCCTAAGGCCTAACTTACTTGCAGTAGGAAGCTGTGAGGAATGTCCTGGAGTCCGGTGCCCAACACCACATCTGTGGGCGCACTAGTATTGCCTTTCCTGCGGTCTCTCTCCCTCATGATGTCCTGGTATGTGACGCTGGTGCGTGCAGACGACCCACTGTCCACGTCCAGCACCACCGGCTCGAACATTGGCATGCTTAGAGTCTGATCTGTCACGTCTGTTGGTATGCTGAATGACGGATTCTGCGAAAAACAGCTTCGATTATCGTGGCGGTTATTGAAATTAATGTAATCTAGTCCTTTAGATTCATATTATAGCGATAATTGTTACGAAAATTGAAGTCACTTATAACCATAATCCTTATAGATTGTACCTTCCAACGAAATGATATATTACAAGAAATATTGTGCACTACCACTATCACACTGATAGGTACTGGGTATCTCATCATTACTTTTAAGTTGCTTCACTTTAACACCAGAGGCCTATTTATGAAAAGTGCAATTACAATTTTGCAGACATTTTTTTCTTACAAATTCGAAGAAATACTTTGTACAGGTGTTTCATAAAGGTAAAATTACAAATATGTATTTAGTTTACAAAAACTTCCCTTATTAGAGGACTGCTACATGGACAAAGTGATAGAGACAACTTCAAAATTTATAACATAACAAAGGTTAATATAAACATACAACAAGTTCTAATATATAAAAGAATCTACAAAAAGTGACAGAAATTAAAGAGTATGATTTCATTTACACAAAAATATTAAAATTTATAACTGCTACCAAAGAAATTATTTCTTAATGTGGAAATAGACCCTTTAAGGGCAGCAATCGCAATGTCTAAGAGATATGACTTCTGTAATCCAATACTGCACCAAAAATTTGGGTATAGTTCCTCGTGCCCCAACCATTAAGCCAATAACATTTATACTGTCTAGCTCGTATTTGGTTTGGACATAGGCTCATATATGCTCTTCTTCTCAGAGTCCACCTCCTCTGGCTGTCCTTCATGAGACTCAAAGCAGAAGTAATCCCTTGTTTCTCAGATGGTCTGAACATGATGATACTGATGCATCTGCTACTGCAATCCATGGCCAACCAAGAGATGTCCTCGTAAACAGTGCAATCACAATCCCACATAGCTTGAGAGCCATGATATGATGTCTACTGTTTTGCAGGACCTCCCCATATGACAGAATACCAGGACGTGTGCAAAGGTTTCGTGTTCTCTCCGGCAATGCTTGCAGAGGGTACCATCTCGAGATTTGCCCAGTAGAAAATCCACGTCACAAACATTGGCTGTCAATTTTATAGCATCTCTCTATTCAGAACATGATAAACCACATCTATTTGCAGATGTTGTTGTTTTCTAATGCCAGGCATTTGACAATAAAGTCATTTGACCTCTTGCACTCCAATATTTTTCAAAGATATTATCATGGCCAGCCAATGAAGCACAGATTTTGAGGTGTTCCGAATCCATTTCTTGGTTTGAGTTGCACAATGGGCAGTTAGGGGACTGATATATTCCAATTCTATGCAGGTGTTTGGCCAAACAATCATGGCCTGGTGCCAATCTAAATGCAGCTACAGACGATTTTCGTGGTAAATCGGGAATTAACTGTGGATTTTGATGCAGAGAGTTCCATTTTTTCCCATGAGATTGTGTTATCATATTTTGTTTTTTGAAGTCTAAGTATGTAGATTTAATAAATCTTTTCACAGAGTAATACGTAGATTTAGTAACAGGTCTGTAAGTAGCAGTGCTGCCCTTCTTTGCTAAAGCATCCGCATTCTCATTTCCCAGGATTCCACAATGGGATGGTATCCATTGGAATACAATTCTTTTATTGAGTGATATTAGTTGAGAGAGCATTTTAGTTATTTCTGCTGTTTGAAATGAAAGTGTGTATTTACAGACTATCGATAGAATAGCTGCTTTGGAGTCTGACAATGTATACTGCAGATGTATACTCCTTACAAAGGGCGACACCTTTTCTCTCCATAAGATAACCTTCTTGTTCCTATAACTGGCATCGGACTTTTCTTGCATCAGGTAGGAGACTATTAGGATTAGTATTGTGTGTGTCTGGTCAAATGCCAAGATCTCTCATTCAACTTAAACTTTCTTCTTGAAGATTCCTATGAACATTGCATATATTAATGTGTTGCAACCTTGCTTCCTATACCTTTATATTTATGTTCAGAACAGAGCATATGATCGGGAACGTCTATTGGTATTTGCAAGATTTCCTTGAGTCTACTTTGAAGAAGTTTGTCACAGTCAGTTAAAAACTTTTTAGAAATTTTGTTTTGTGGAACTGTTTGAAACAGATAAGAGCAGGCGATAATGAACAGTTTAACATGATACATTTTTTATGAGCCTGTAGCAAGGGTGAGCTAAGAAGTGTTTCCCTTAATACATTAAGAGTTTAGTGAGAATCAAATATCTGTTGATCTGAAAAGTTTACACCTAGATAACATATGCTTTCTCTGGCATCATGAGGTTGTATTTCATATCCAGGACGAATGACCAGGTTGTTTGCATATAATGTTCCCTTTATAATTGACAAGACTGTTGATTTAGAAATGTTTATTTCGAGGCCAATTTCTTCAAACCGGTGTATAACCATTCTAGTTGGCTTACTGCTTCTATGTATTTTCCTATGATGACCATGTCGTGAGCAGAACTCATTAGTGTGGGATGTTTTGGAAGCAGTGAGTAAACCATAATGCTTAGTTACAGGTTCTTCCAAGAGCTCGTCTAAAATATGATTGGTGCTAATATTGTATAAAGCTGGAGATAAAGCAGAATTCTGCAAGACACCAGGGTTGGTAGTAATGAATTTTGACAATTTAACAGGAAGTAATAATTATAATTTAAGTACTCAGTACATTGTGCAGAGGTTAAATCATCCCAATTTTATAAATCAGCAAAACAACAATATACATTGCTCTTCATTGATTAGGTAGGTCTAACGGCATCACAGTTTCGAAAGTCTGCTGTGCCAACTGTGAATGATCTAATTTTTCCTAATGCTTTAAACTGACCTCAGAATATAAATGAGGTAGTGTAAAAATTGTATAAAATATTATTGATATTATAATATCACTTGGGCTTTCTCATGTATTATTGTCCATGTTTCTATTTTCTTCTTCGGTATTTTTTTCTGAGAAAGCACCAAATAGAACATGCTTAGCATCTCGCGTATCTTTCAGAATCTCTATTTTGTTCTTTTTTCCAGCCATCATCACAAACTGCAGCTCCTGATATGCTATGATAGTCTTTCATAAGTACCTAATCACTAGAAAAATTGACCAACTGTAACAATTCTTGATCCATGTCAACATAAACCCTTCCTGGTGCCATACAGCCAAATGTGCCCACCAGAAAGAGCCAGTTTTCCATACATTGGCATACCTGTAAGTTGACATCCCTGTGCTGGCCTGGCACAGATGAACAAGATGTTAACACATGTGTTTAATTTTACTATAAACAAGAAAAATCGCTGCCTGGATTGAGATCGGGAACACTATGACTCAAATTTAGAGTTATTTCGACATCAATTCAATGCCAGGCATCCAATAGAAATTCCGTCCTTACAATTGCCTGTAAGATTCAATAAACTGGATCTGTAGAATATAAAAAGAGATCTGTCAGCATCGTTCTGCAACATGTGAGGAGAACACCATAAATGTCCATGGAGCTTTAATTGACAGTCCAAAAAAGTAATCTACATTTCTGCTACATCTGTGTGGCACATCTTTCAGAAGACGCTAAATTATCAAGCGTACTGTATTTACAAGTTCTTCAGTCTCTTCATGTGAAATTTTGCCAGGTTCTTGGAGAAATGTTTATTACACATCTGAAACTACAAAAAAAGTTTTGTTAACACGTGAAACTGCAGCATTTGGGGCCAGAAACGTACCAATATCAGGGAACAAAAGAGAGAAGAAGTCTTAAGGTACGTAAATGTTTATTGTAGCATGTAATTTCGTAATGGTGATTTATAACAAGACTTTACTGGAACCCTTTGGCTTATTAGGAATGCAGACATATTGAAAACTGTACATAAGCCTTTGACTTATTAGGAAGGCAGACATATTGAGAACTGTGGGCCATTAGATATAAGCCTTTGGCTTATTAGGAAGGCAGACATATTGAAAACTGTGGGCCATTAGATATAAGTCTCTGACTTATTAGGAAGGCAGACATATTGAAAACTGTGGGCCATTAGATGCAAGTCTTTGACTTATTGTGCGGTATTTCTTCCTGTGTATATTAGTTGATGAACCCATGCTCATAAAAAGGTTCAGAGTCCACAAATCAGATTCTTGTTGAATACAATTACCTCTGCTTCAATCCCCAGCCAGTTATTAGACTCATCTGCGTCCTGTTAATTTTTAGGACTGCAGTACCTATGTCTAGTTTCACATGGTTTTGGCATCAAGAATTGCTTCTGGATATTAATCCAGTGTTCTACTTGCTGTCTTTTAATCCAGTTTAGTAGTTTTGTTCACAACGGAGTTTGTGCTCTGATCTTGATCAGTCTGTCTGCACTTTCATTGGCGTCCTCCCCAGAATGACCAGAGACCCATGCTAGGGTGACCCTATCGCGCCCTCTCAGCCTCTTCAGAGCTTCATAGCAATCCCCGACGATTAAGTGCAGACAGTGTCTTCAGTCTGAATGAATATGGATGTCACAATTCTTGTAACTCCACACATGCTCTGATAGCATGGAATACAGTGGTCAGCACTTCCTCCAGCTACAGTGCCTTCTTCCATTTTTGGCCTACATGTATTTATTCAGCATTATTATACATACAGACGCACCACACTATCAGAATTTGCCCTTAAATCCAGTGCACGGGTCTTTTGACCATACGTGCTTTACAGAACAAGTCCTGATTTGTAGGTTTTGCTCTCCTCATCTATGATTAAATCCAACCACTCTCCATAAAACAAAGATTAATATGAAAATGGTACAAACAAAATACATTAGACCTATCAGCAAACCGTATAAGTTTCCTGCTCAGGACTTCAGTACCCTGGCATCTCTGCTACACTTCACCAGATTTAGAATGTTGGTATGACTTTCTGGATATCCTAAAGATTTCCACTAGTCTTTAATTTGTATGCCTCAGCTGCTGCCTCCACGTGTACTGGAGGTCTCCATTCCAGCTGAAATGTGCTGTTAATTCTGCTAGTTACAGTTGGGCAGGCCAGTCTCCAGCTCTTCAGCAGCCGTTCACTTTGTTCCACCATACTATTGCCCTATAACCAATTATGGATCTTATTACTGTGGTGTACATACTCCTGGAAGTCAGTCTCCAGCTCTTCAGCAGCCGTTCACTTTGTTCCACCATACTATTGCCTTATAACCAATTATGGATCTTATTACTGTGGTGTACATACTCCTGGAAGTCAGTCTCCAGCTCTTCAGCAGCTGTTCACTTTGTTCCACCATACTACTGCCCTATAACCAATTATGGCTCTTATTACTGTGGTGTACATACTCCTGGAAGTCAGTCTCCAGCTCTTCAGCAGCTGTTCACTTTATTCCACCATACTACTGCCCTATAACCAATTATGGCTCTTATTACTGTGGTGTACATACTCCTGGAAGTCAGTCTCCAGCTCTTCAGCAGCTGTTCACTTTGTTCCACCATACTACTGCCCTATAACCAATTATGGCTCTTATTACTGTGGTGTACATACTCCTGGAAGTCAGTCTCCAGCTCTTCAGCAGCTGTTCACTTTATTCCACCATACTACTGCCCTATAACCAATTATGGCTCTTATTACTGTGGTGTACATACTCCTGGAAGTCAGTCTCCAGCTCTTCAGCAGCTGTTCACTTTGTTCCACCATACTACTGCCCTATAACCAATTATGGCTCTTATTACTGTGGTGTACATACTCCTGGAAGTCAGTCTCCAGCTCTTCAGCAGCTGTTCACTTTATTCCACCATACTACTGCCCTATAACCAATTATGGCTCTTATTACTGTGGTGTACATACTCCTGGAAGTCAGTCTCCAGCTCTTCAGCAGCTGTTCACTTTGTTCCACCATACTACTGCCCTATAACCAATTATGGCTCTTATTACTGTGGTGTACATACTCCTGGAAGTCAGTCTCCAGCTCTTCAGCAGCTGTTCACTTTGTTCCACCATACTATTGCCCTATAACCAATTATGGATCTTATTACTGTGGTGTACATACTCCTGGAAGTCAGTCTCCAGCTCTTCAGCAGCCGTTCACTTTGTTCCACCATACTATTGCCCTATAACCAATTATGGATCTTATTACTGTGGTGTACATACTCCTGGAAGTCAGTCTCCAGCTCTTCAGCAGCCGTTCACTTTGTTCCACCATACTATTGCCCTATAACCAATTATGGCTCTTATTACTGTGGTGTACATACTCCTGGAAGTCAGTCTCCAGCTCTTCAGCAGCCGTTCACTTTGTTCCACCATACTATTGCCCTATAACCAATTATGGATCTTATTACTGTGGTGTACATACTCCTGGAAGTCAGTCTCCAGCTCTTCAGCAGCCGTTCACTTTGTTCCACCATACTATTGCCCTATAACCAATTATGGCTCTTATTACTGTGGTGTACATACTCCTGGAAGTCAGTCTCCAGCTCTTCAGCAGCTGTTCACTTTATTCCACCATACTATTGCCCTATAATCAATTATGGATCTTATTACTGTGGTGTACATACTCCTGGAAGTCAGTCTCCAGCTCTTCAGCAGCCGTTCACTTTGTTCCACCATACTATTGCCCTATAACCAATTATGGCTCTTATTACTGTGGTGTACATACTCCTGGAAGTCAGTCTCCAGCTCTTCAGCAGCCGTTCACTTTGTTCCACCATACTATTGCCCTATAACCAATTATGGCTCTTATTACTGTGGTGTACATACTCCTGGAAGTCAGTCTCCAGCTCTTCAGCAGCTGTTCACTTTGTTCCACCATACTATTGCCCTATAACCAATTATGGCTCTTATTACTGTGGTGTACATACTCCTGGAAGTCAGTCTCCAGCTCTTCAGCAGCCGTTCACTTTGTTCCACCATACTATTGCCCTATAACCAATTATGGCTCTTATTACTGTGGTGTACATACTCCTGGAAGTCAGTCTCCAGCTCTTCAGCAGCCGTTCACTTTGTTCCACCATACTATTGCCCTATAACCAATTATGGCTCTTATTACTGTGGTGTACATACTCCTGGAAGTCAGTCTCCAGCTCTTCAGCAGCTGTTCACTTTATTCCACCATACTATTGCCCTATAACCAATTATGGCTCTTATTACTGTGGTGTACATACTCCTGGAAGTCAGTCTCCAGCTCTTCAGCAGCCGTTCACTTTGTTCCACCATACTATTGCCCTATAACCAATTATGGATCTTATTACTGTGGTGTACATACTCCTGGAAGTCAGTCTCCAGCTCTTCAGCAGCCGTTCACTTTGTTCCACCATACTATTGCCCTATAACCAATTATGGATCTTATTACTGTGGTGTACATACTCCTGGAAGCCAGTCTCCAGTTTTTTCCAGAAGGCCTTCTAGCACTTCTAAGAGCATTCTTGGCCCATAATTAGTGTATGTTCACTAACCTGTACATAATGTATGTTTTTTCGTGGAAATTACACGAAGTTCTGAATCCCATAACGATTGTTTCATTCATCACTACATGGAAAAATGGCACCGTGACCAAATGAACTGTACAGAAGCAAAAAAGGTTCCTGCTAGCATAGATTTACAACACATCCTAAATCAGCAGTCAATTTTCTGGAGAGGTACTTATGAAAGGTCCGGTATGATTACAATATTTCAGTAATTATTATCTAACCAGCAATATTAAAAAAAATGACAACAGCTGAGGATCTGTAAAATTATAGTATCAAATTGATAAATGTACAGATTCTTTATGAAACACCTGTAATTTTGAAAACCGTGCATGTAATAATTGTACAATGATAACTGCACTTTTATGAAATAGACTCCAGATATCATCTTAAATTTGTTGCATGATTTCTTAATGGCTACAAATTCAATATTTCATTCACTCGTCTTTCAGAGATGCTTTTCGCCCTTTAATATTGTACCTTGTTAGAAGCAAGTGCTCGGAGTTTTTTTATTAATGATTTTTTACTATTGTAAAGAGATGTCATATGCTTGGTTATCGTTACAATTTTTTAATGTACCCAGAAATTTAACTTGTAAGGAAGTAACATTTCCAGATGTCTTTATTATTTTCATACTTACAGCATTTTTGAGCAATTTTATGTAAACTTAAACTGTAACTATCTATATTGACCAAGTGATTCATACACTATACGTTGTAATGCTCGAGATCATTCCCCAGCCTGTGATCTGGCGAAAATCATGGTTAGTAGAGTATCAAAAGTTCTACTGTATATAGTCATTATTTTTTTGTTAGGATTCAATTGGACTGCTCTCCTATTCTCAATTACCTGGCCATCAGGCTGGGCTAACACAACGTGAGTTATGATGCTGTTGCTGGTCACATTACTGCATTCACTTCCATTCTCACTGGCACAGATCTGTGATGGCAGCATTGTAGGAAACTGAAAATCTGTTTTAAAATAAGTTTGTGTTACTTCAGTAAGTCTATGCAGTCAACAGTCAAGAGTTTTATTTTACAAAGCTTTCAAATGCAATTAATAATCACTGAGCAAGTAAACAAGAGCAGCAATTACTATCAACGAACAGATTATTTTCAGTTCAGTGTTGGTCACTACATCTTGTAAGAAAGATTGTATTTCCATTCAGTTAAACACTTACGGATTATCTTTATTAACATGGTTGTATTTTCCGAGAAGTTACTTGATTTCGAAGAGGAACAATTCAGTCTATAACTTATCAAAGTTTACTTATGGCTTAAATAATACACTACAAGTTCTCATATTTATTTAGTCTAACATTGTTGACTAAAATTAATCATCTTCAGGTCTGTTTAGTAATTACTGTAGCTGGGATTTTTATTTAGTAAAATATGTACAGTCCCACAAAAAGGAATGAGATACTCTTGGTGATGTGAACGTTCATATGATATCGGCATGGTGACACAGAGACATTTGGCTGTGCATGCGTATTTTCACTCTATTCCGAAGTACACACCAGTCAAAATGTTGGTACAGGTCCCTGATTACATCCTTGATTTTTTTTATAATTTATGAAAGTTTGGAAAGAACCGTGTGGCAAGAGGTCACTTTAGGGGGAAAACAATGTTATGAAATGACAAATTAATGTAGGGCCATGACAAAGACAACAACCACGTGAAAGAACAAAGACAAGAACCACAATAAGGATCACTACAAGAATCAGGATATGATATGGACTATGAGAAAGGCAACTGACAAGACATACTGAAGTATGTAATTCTAATAATAACAAACAGTACTCTACTTGGACTGAGGTACGTAAACCATGGCATATAACTGTGATTGGGAAAGGACAGCAACCATAAAAGGGGTGCCCAAATTTACTTCATTGCATGTTTGTAGATTAATGCGTGGAACAAGAGCTTTTAAAACCCAAGTATCCTGAAGTTTTTTTGTAAGAAACTGCAATCTAGACATCCAGATCAAGACGCCTCATTTAAGGTCGACGTGTACAATGAAAATGTGGACTTGGTAATGAATCCTAAATTGTGGCCTAAGAAAACGTGTCTACGTCATTTTTTTCTAACAAGACAAAGGTCGAGTGTAGAAAAGTAACAAGTAATTCCAATGTGAACAATTCTTGTGAAACTTTTAGTATTTGTTCCCAGAATGTACAGTCTATTTTTAATAAGATTAATGAACTAGAAGTTATTTTAAACGAATATAATTATTTAGCTGTATGTGTATCGGAACAGTGGCTCACTTATAGTAATAGTGATCTTATTAATATTAATGGTTTTATTTGTGCCAGTGTTTATTGTAGGACTGTTCATTCTCATGGTGGTGTTGCAGTTTTTTTTAAAAGAAGGTTGTCTATTTCAGTTATTAAATATTGATAAATGTGGTATTGAAATTCACTTTGAGGCCTCTGCTATTATTTTTTTTTTTTATTTTACATCATCTTAGTTTATATCGTTCTCCTTTAGGTGATGCTAGTATGTTTTCACACAACTTGATAAATTAATTTTATTCCTTTTATCATTAAAAATGTCTATTGTAATATGTGGTGATATTAATATTGATGTATGACATAATTCTGCTATATCTTCACAATTAATTAATGTTTTAAGATCTTTTGATTGTTATCTTACAAATACAAAGGTCACAAGGGGCAATTCATGCCTTGATAATGTTTTAACTAATATACATGGAGATTTAATTACTACAGATGTTGTTAAGGTGCCTTTGTCAGATCACAATACTCTTCGTAGTGATATTAAAATTATTAATAATAATGTACATAATAATGAATCTCCTATTCTTATGAATTTTCGTTGTTTTAGTGAATATAACTTTATTAATTTTAAAGAACTTTTGAGTGGTATTCAATGGTCTGATATTTTTCGTGATAAAACCTTTTTTGTTTTTTTTTTGATAAATTTATAGTAGTGTTTCTACATTGTTTTAATTCATATTTCCCTTTTAATCTTGTGAAATGTTCCAATCATAGTCATTCATATGGCATAAATAACAAATTAAATTGGTACACTGATGACTTGAAAGCTTTTAAAGATCGTGTATTTCATGCAGTGGGCAATACATTACGATGTTAATCCTGCTTACATGCCAATGCAATGTGCACTTAAACAACCTAAATTACGATTTAATGCTTCTTGTATATACAATTCTACTAATAAGTGTAAAACGGCATGGAAAATTTTTAATGATAATAGATCTTCTGGTGGTAGAAGTAATTATATTAATCTTGAATCTGAGGATTTTAACTCGGTCACAGCACTCAAAAATAGTGTAAATAGTTGCACTCATCAGTCCTTATCTTTTTTGGCGAATACGACCATGTCTGGTAACCATTTTAAATGGAAACTTGTCTCACGGGACAAAGTGTTACTTATAGTCAATAAATTAAAAAATCCTAAATGTGGAGACATTTATGATATAAGTGCTGACATAATGCAGGGTGTTATTTATCTTATTATTGATCCTTTAACGTTTTGTATCAATCAGTGTCTTATGAATGGTAAATTTCCGCAATCTTTGAAGTTATCTAAAGTTATTCCCATCTTGAAGAAAGGTGAGCCATCTCAGGCTGCGAATTATCGCCCCATTTCTATTGTACCTATTTTTGCTGAAATTATTGAAACTGTAATGCAACTTCAATTGTACGATTATTTTGAAAGTAATAATTTATTCACTAAGAATCAATGTGAGTTTAGAAGAGGAAGTTCTACAATAGATGCCCTTGAGAATATGATTTCTTCTATAATATCTGGTTTTGATAAATCCAATAATATTTTTGCAGTTCTTTGTGACCTTAGGGGAGAGAGGGGATACAGTGGACATGGGGATACAATGGACATATGCAAATTTCCCTCTATATGACCTTCCATGTTGGCATCAATGACTAGAGATATTCATTTGTTCATATCTTATGAAAGTACAGTGTTTTTGACCAGAAGTACAAAGAAGATTTTCGAACAGCAGCATTTTCCAGTTTTTCGTAATTTTGATGTAAATCTTGAGGTAAGTGCTATTCTCTATTAAATAGTTTCTTTTCAAATCATAGTGCAAGTTATAACGTTGTATATTTGTGGATATTATGAGAATTCATTTCATGTATAATACTTTAGTGAGGTTGAAATCCTTTGTGAAAGAAAAGGAAAAAAGTACCAAACCAGAACATGGGGATATATTGGACAGTGATGTCCAATGTATCCCCTTAAATTAATATTCTTTTTTATATTTGTTTAAATATGTCTACATTAGATCAATGAACTATTTACTTTATTTGTCTGCAGATGCCTCGAGTCTACACAAGAAAAACAGATCGTGAGGAGTCTGAGGTGGATATTAAAGCAGCAGTTGATGATGTATTACATAATAATATATCTCTGCGAGCTTCTGCAGAACAGCATGGTGTCAAAAAATCCCGCTTGGCAATGTATGTGAAGAAATCAAGGGAGGTTGGGTTTGATTCAATTAATTTCAAGTCCAGTTTTAAGAATCGTCAAGTAATTCCAGGTCACATGGAAGAAGCTCTCGCTGATTATTTGTTGTCATGTTCAGCTATGTTTTATGGGCTGACACCAAAACAAACAAGACGATTGGCTTTCGAATATGCTAAAAAGAATGAACTGATGACAACATCTACATCTTGGGAAGCAAATAAGGAGGCTGGTTTGGATTGGTTATCAGCATTTTTGAAAAGACACCCAGCACTCTCAATCAGAACACCAGAAGCTACAAGTCTAGCCAGAATGCAGGCATTCAATAGAGCAACAGTGGGCCAGTTCTTTGATAAGTTGGACATTGTGCTGCAGAGACATAAATTCATGCCGCATCAGATTTTCAATTTAGACGAGACTGGCTTGAACACTGTACCACCTGTGGTAAAAGTAATCGCAAAAAAGGTGAAACACAGGTAGGACAAGTGACTTCCAGGGAGCGGGGCGAACTTATGACACAAGTTGGTATCATTTGCGCAAATGGGAATGCCTTACCTCCTGTGTGGATATTCCCCCGCGTTCGCTTTGACAAAGCAAGCATGATGGCTGGTGCACCTACAGGGGCTTTGGGTCTTGTCCACAAGTCAGGTTGGATGACAGCGGAAAATTTCTTGAAAGTTTTGATATTTTTTAAAGAAAATGTATGTTGTTCAAGTGGAAATCCGGTGTTGCTGATCATGGATAATCATGAGTCCCACCTGAGTGTAGAAGGCCTAGATTATTGCAAGGGAAATGGCATTACCATCTTGACCCTTCCACCACACACATCCAATAAGCTCCAGCCCCTGGACCGCTGAGTGTTTGGTCCTTTCAAGAAATTCTTCAATGAAGCAGTTAACGCCTGGCACCTTAGTCATCCAAATGAAAGTGTGACAGTCTTTGAATTACCACGAATGAGTGCAACTGCATGGGACAGAGCAGCAATCCCAGAAAACATTAAATCGGGATTTAAATCTTGTGGAATTTCTCCATTTGACCGAAATATATTCTCCGATGAACATTTCTTGTCGTCTGTAGTATCAGATCGCCCACCTCCAGTGCTTTTGAACCATCAAAGTTCTCCAGGATCAATTGCAGAAGAACAAGCAGGATCTAAAGTAGAAGATGCTATAATTACTTCAGTTGTCAGCTCTAGAACATTAGAAACTCCAATATCTTCGACAACCGAAAATGCATATGTCAGTCCTGAAGAAGTAAGGCCCTTTCCAAAAGAACCACCTCGCAAATTGTCCTGTTGTGGGCGAAAAAGGGGTCGTTGTATGATAGCAATAGAGTCTCCAGAAAAAAATGAGATCGCAGAACGGAAGTGTAAAAACTCAAAGGGAAAACAGGCAGAGAAGAGGAGAGTTTGTCAGAGGTCTTCATCATCTTTAGAGGAAGTTGGTGAGAATACCTGTGACTCAGATCAAGACTCACATGAAAATGAAGTTGAACCCATTTACTCCCTACATTCTGGCGATTTTGTAATTGTCAGAGTTAGTGGCAAAAACACTTCAAGAAATTATGTAGCCCAAATTGTTAATCGAGCCGTGGATGGATATGATGTGAAATTTTTCAAACGTCAGATCGCTTCAAATCGGTTCATTGAAACTGATGAGCCAGTATCATTTGTGTCATACGAGGAGACTATGCTGAAGTTACCTGAACCTATCAAAGACAACAAAAAGCGTTTTGAAAATATTACCTATTTTGACTTCGATTTCATGCCATTTTGTATCCAATAATGTATTGTATTGATTGTACATATGTGAATTTAGTTGTAGTTTGTTAGTATTATTGTATTTGAAATCTAGAGACCATGTATGATCATTTTTTTCTGTACACAAAATATTTTGATTCCTGTCCAATGTATCCCCATATCTGGGGATACCCTGGACAAAGTGTATTTCTTCAAATATATTCAAATGATTTCAGTTTTACTGATATGAAAATGATTTAAATTTTTAATGACAGCCAGATGTCCAACAAATCAAAACCAGGTGGAAAGAATCTTTTTAATTAATAAGCTTAGTGCACAAAAATTTAATAAGATAAACTGTCCAATGTATCCCCTCGCTCCCCTACCAAAGCATTCGACTGTGTTTCGCATGATATCTTGATTAGGAAATTAAATTATTATGGAGTTTCAGATATGGAATTGGATTTGTTTAGAACTTATCTATGTGATCGTAAACAAGCTGTATATTTTAATGGAAGCTGCTTGAATCTTGTTGCCGTTCAGTGTGGTGTTCCCCAAGGTTCTGTTTTGGGACCTTTGTTATTTCTTATTACGATCAATGATTTTCCATTTAATACTGATATCGAATCTCTTTTATTTGTACATGATACCACACTTGACTGATAGGAATGTGAATGAATTGAAAGTAACAATCACTCAATCTTTTGATAAAGCTGCTTCTTGGTTTATGGCTAATGATCTTTGCCTTAATAACAATAAGACTCAGAGTATTTTATTTTTGTTGTGTAGAGAGGTATGTAATAATACCCTTCAACAGGTTAAACTCTTGGGTGTTGTTCTTGACTCTAAGTTAACATGGGAAGGTCATATTAATGACCTGTATATTAGATTGTCAAGAGTAATCTATTTATTAAGGGGACTTAGATACCTTGTACCTAAAGAATTTCTTAAAACTTCGTACTTTGCTTTTTTTTAATAGCATTATTACTTATGGTATTCATTTGTGGGGAAATTGTCAGAAAATTGACCAAGTACTTCTTTTGAATAATTTCGAGGGAAAAATTGTTCCGGAGCCGGGTATCGAACCCGGGACCTTTGGTTTAACGTACCAACGCTTTACCACTGAGCTACCCGGGAACTCTAACCGACACCGATCCAATTTTTCCCTCTATATCCACAGACCTCAAAGTGGGCTGACAACCGTCAAGCAACCAACTTCGAGTGCACACTAACTCCGTGTGACCACAATTTAAGTCACACGGAGTTAGTGTGCACCCGAAATTGGTTGCTTGACGGTTGTCAGCCCACTTTGAGGTCTGTGGATATAGAGGGAAAAATTGGATCGGTGTCGGTTAGAGTTCCCGGGTAGCTCAGTGGTAAAGCGTTGGTACGTTAAACCAAAGGTCCCGGGTTCGATACCCGGCTCCGGAACAATTTTTCCCTCGAAATTATTCAAATCAACTTTACAGGGAGATTATACCCGAAATCTTGATTTGCGAAGTACTTCTTTTGCAGACAAACACACACACACAAAAAAAAAAAGGCAATACGTATTTTGACTGATTTTTGGTTTTGATGCTCACTGCAGACGTTTGTTTATTTCTGAAAGAATTTTAATTGTTGTGAATTTGTATATTTTCCATTGTTTGATTAAAATTAATTCAAATTTAAACAGTTATTATCCACATAGTGAGATTCATCATTATGGTATAAGACATAATTACCATCTTGTGACCCCTAGGGTTAGATTAGCCAAGTCTAAACAATAGTTTACATCAATTGCATTGTCTATGTTTAATAAACTTGCTTATAGTGCACATATTGTTAATTTTAATAGATTTAGGTGTGTTTTTCGTGACTGGCTAATCGAACGCCCTTTTTATGATATAAATGTATTTATGGAAACTAGAGTTTGTGTATCTGTGATACCACGACTTTTTTTATCAATAAATCAAATCAACAAGGACCACGATAAGATCTCTACAAAAGACATCTACTATTATAAGGACAAAGACAAGGACCGTGGTATGGACAGCAAGGACCATGATAAAGACCACAGGAAAATCAAGATAAGAACCATGACAAAGACAAGAAGAAGAATGATGAGGACAATTACAATAAACAGGGCCTTGATAAGAGCCAGAACAAAGACAGCAAGGACCACTATAAAAACCAAGAAAAGGACAAAGACAAGGATCACGAAAGGATCAAGACATGGACTATGGTAAAGATTATGACTCAACAGTGACAAAACAAAGCACCACGATGTGCACAAGCACCACAATAAGGACCACTACAAGGACAATGATGGCAATAATAAGCATACGATAAGGACCACTACAAGGCCAATGACCATGATCACAATAAGGATCACGACATGACCCACTAGAAGAAAAATGACAATGACAATAAGCATCACAATAAGGACTACTGCAAAGAAAGACCAATAAGGACCACTACTAGGACAATGACAAAGACCACGATAAGGACCACTACAAGGACAATGAAAATAATAAAGACCACTATAAGGACAATGAAAATGACCACGATAAGCTCACGACATGGACCACTACAAGGACAATGACAGACCACAATAAGGATTACGATAAGGACCAAGACTACGATAAAGACTATGAGAAAGGCAACAAAGACAACGATTATAAGTATCACGACATGGACGACAACAAGCACTACGACCATGACAAGAATCACAAGGACAAAACAAAGACAAAGACAATAGCTGGTATCACAATAAAGACAACGACATGGGCTGCCTGAAGTGTCACAATAAGGATCACGACAAGGAACACAATATGGGTCACAACCACGATAAAGAATCATGGAAAACATAACAAGGATGATGATAAAGATGAGGAACCATGATAAAGACCATGACAAGGACAATGATAAGTATCAAGGCAGGCACCACAATAAGGAACACGACAAGGACCACGACTCAAAAAGTACCACAACAAAGACAACGAAAATCACGATAAGGACCATGACAAAGACTACAAGGATCATGATAAAAATCACGACAAAAACAACAAGGATTAAGGTAAGGACCATGACAAAGACATGGATGACGACAAGAATTACGATAATGACGGAAGACATAAGCCAAGACAAGCACCATTATCCTGTCATGCTTGTCGTGGTATAGCATTGTTTGTCAGTATTTTGAAAAAGGCAGCTGCCTGCACTGAGACTCTGGGATAAATGCTGTCTCTTCATCTCGCCTTGGTGGCACATACAGCTTATATTAAAATGTAATTTTTATTGCTATTTAAAATCAGTTGCTTAATGCTTGTTTTAAAAAACATTCTAAATGTCATTGTTATTATTAAAAAGAAATATTACACCATTTACAATGACATCGCAAAATCTAAATTATAATTATTATTTGTTAAAATATGTCCCAGAGTTACTTAACTTTTAATATAAATATTTTTCATAATGTAGGTATTCATTAATTTCTTACAATATAATTTTTAATTTTGTATTGTCTAAGACCATTAGCACTTATCGAAAACCTATCCCATTGTGCTTGCACTCGTCCACGTAAACTCAGGATTCTGTAAAACTCTGTTTTAACATTATTAAAGAAATAAAAGAAACTCACAGATATAGGGCTCAAACTTGCTTCCTCCCCATGACACACAAAAGCTTTAGGGCCCTATTCATAGACATTCTTAGCGTGGGCTTTCGGTGGATGATCAGCGAACTAACTTTTTTCGTATTCATAAACCAGTGTCAGCGATATGATATGATATGAATCCTGTTTAGCACGCTCGTAGCGCGGGCTGGCGAAATGTCTATGAATAGCACCCTTAGTCGCCTAAGCTATTGAGATGAGAAGGAAGACCTGTCTTCTGCGCACAGCATGTCACTCATCATGAAGGCCATTTCGATGTTACTACGCAATTTATATATATATATATATATATATATATTACAACATATTTACATTTTTTTTTACAGTTTTTCAAGCGAGTTTCAATAACAAACCAAATAGAGTGAATTTAAGTAACTCAATTACGCGTTATCTTGTGTATCTGTGCTTTGAGTCTCTGATCATGCACAGTGTCTTTTATTGTGACTTAGAATAATCCAGTGTCTCATTATTTTTTGGGGGGGAAGTGAAAAACCGTAATAATCACATATTTAATACCAATTTATTATTTTATTGGAGTGCACCAAGTAAGCTCTGTGGTAGCGTGTCTGCATCCAAACCAGCCGGGTCACAGATTTTCCTCGGGATTAGGAGAGGTGGCAGTGCACAACTTCTAATCACTAGCTTGTGCACCAATATGCCTGGGTTAAATCCCAAATCTTTCTGCAGTGCATATGAAGAGAAGGCTGTTGATAGTGATTCGTCTGTTGGATGGGAACGTTAAGCCTGGAGGTGCCATTGGTGCTATTTGACAGTAATAGTAGGCTACGTGCCAGCACTGGGTTTCTCCTTCTCCCTTCATCATTATCATCCTCACCCATTCCCTACACAAGACTTACACATACACTTTCCAAGGAAGATCTGAACTCCAGCATTTCACGTTTGTACCATGGAATATTGGGAGCAATCATTGCACTGCACAAATCCTTACAAAAAGAGTTACTTGAAGGGGAAGATTCTGTGTTAAAAGTACAGTTTTTACTTCTTTGCTTTTTCTATGCAGTGCACTTAACATATACTGTTGAAGCTCTAATTTCATGGAACATCTGATATTTATTGCATGCTTGACGAATCACTATTTTATAGTCAGTTGTAAAGGACTCGTCAACTGCAACCCATAATTTTAACTTTGAAGCCAGCAAGGATGCGACCAGCACCATACTCACACTACAGTAAACTGATGTCGATTGTTCACTTACTGTTGCCTTCAGCAGTTTTAGTGAAACTAAAATTACTTTGAGACATTTCAAAATAATAAAGATTACGTAAGCTTATGGTGTTTAAGGGTAGAGATGGAATTTCCAGAGTAACATAAGAGAACGGCATATCTCATTTGTTCAGGAAAATATTTCTGGAAACACCAAAATGCAAATGAATAGTCTCACTGTTCACTGTTTAAAGGAATAAAGGCGGTACACAGATATTGCTATTTATTACTAGTACTGAAGTATGAAAGGAGAATATTTCTGCAGCTGTTTCTTTGCCTACAGTGCTCGTCATTTTAAATGGCTGCCACTCATCTTAATCCCCGTACTGCAGCAAGCGACAATGGCCAGAACTTGAGTTTCGAATTTCAACACACACAATTTACATACATGTGAATGTGGAAATGCTAAAAATATGTACTTTGATATAGTATCACTAACAATATGTAAAATACCTACAAATATGTAAAAAGAAACTCAGTTACAATAACCCTAAATATACTGTAGTTTTTCGTGGACATTTATGTTTTTCCAGCGTCTAAATGGCAAGGAAAAAAAAATATGTAAAATTGCATAGAAATTCCAGCTCTAGTAATTACAATAACATTTTATGAACACACCTTAAATTATTGGAAGTCTAAAAATATGCTTCTGTAGTGATATTTTCTGTTATCTACATATATTGCTACACAATATCTAGAAATGCATTTTTTTTTATTTATTAATATAAGTTTAAAATATTAATAAATTGCAGTGTTATTATTAACTTTCGGATAAAATACATTGTACATGAGATCACCTTTTTAAGATTTAGTGTCATTATTTGGTTAGATTCACTAGATAATACTGTATTTATTCACACAATAGAAAATATCGCATAATATACCCAAATTTTTGACAGTAATATGTAGGTGGAAAAAATCCCCGCATAATGTAAGCATTACATTTTGAATTGCTACCTGTGGTAATATAAAATCGTAATGTTGGATGCACTTCTCATGTTTAAATTTTTAAAACATAGAGTTAATTTATTACGACTGGTTCTTTTTAAAATGCAAAAATGGATTGTAATTGGCTCTGTTTAATAGTTTAAGAACTTTCAACGTGCTATGAGCAGCGTTAATGTCGATTGTTGTCTCTTGTTTGGTGTATTGCTTGCAAGTTTTTTTAATAAACTACATGGTGTGTAAGCATTAGCTATGTCATTTCGGTAACATGATGCTCTGGCCTGATTATGTTTTTCTGAAAGGATCAAGTTCTTATTAAATTTTGTATTTTAATTAATTATATGAAAACAATGATGTAATCACTAATGAATGTTTTTAGTACTTATGCTGTGCTGAAATGTTGTTTGCATGACTGTTGCTCATATACTGTCTCGTATGGGTTTTACAATAAAACTGACCGCAAAAGAGAACCGGATATTTGGTTGGCAGATCTAATTCCTAAGCTTAGGGGTATGTAATCGGTAAAGCAATTATTTATGTTCAGGATCTGTTCACTGAGTAAGTGGACATTTTTATTAAAATGTTTAGCTATAAAGTATTCATCTGCAGTGTTGACGTTTTTGTTATTGATTGTTTTTAAAACATCTAATGTACTATTGATATTGGTTAATTCATGGCCTTCATCGATTAGATGAGATGCGAATTTGGATTTTTTCCTGTTTCGGAAATCTGCTATATATTCTTTGTAGACCTTCAATTTAAGATGTGTTCATAAATCTTACTGTAATTACTAAATAGACCTGAAGATGACTAATTTTAGTCGAAAACGTTAGTCTAAATAAATATGAGAACTTAAAGTATGACTATTATTTAAGCCATAGGTAGACTTTGATAAGTTATAGGCTGAACCATTCCAACAGATAGTATCTTTGAAATTTAAGGATTAGTTTGATGTTTCTTCTGCAATTTTAATTTGATGACATGAAGCTAGTAATGGCAATACAAGAAAAAGAAAGGATTTATAAGGATGCATACACTAGTGACTTACACATACAGGTGTAACTGCAGAATTTGGCTGAAATGCGTTCAATCTAAGCCAGAAATATATGGATAGAAAATTAAAATAACATAAAAACTGGTAGATAGCCTATCTCTATTCTATTAAAAAAACTGTACCATGGAATGTTCAAACAGGTGACTACTTGTGCTGCTAGGGGAAAACAGACATAGTAACACAAGCCTATCTGTATCACTTCCATTTAGCAATATATCCTGTGGGTTCTGTTTGTAATGAAGATGGAACACTAGAACTACACTTCAGGAATGTTTGAGAACAAAGCTAGAAAAATTCTGAAGACAAAATTACGAAAAATTTGGAAATATATTCTACTTTAATAGTAGACGTCTAAAATATATATTAAGCAGTCTGCAACTGATTAAGCTGCAAGCTTGTACAAAGAATGGGAGGGAACACCTGGCCTTCTGGTAGGTAGAAGTTTGTAAAGTAATGTGCAGTCTTTCACAAGGCAAGAATACATTGTGCTTGTACTCTTACGCATTAGATAACTTACGACTAAGCCTTAGTAATAGATTGCTGAATAACTTGCTATCGATGTGCAAATAATTTCTTTACTTATCAGGATAACTTTGATATGATTCAGAACATTTCATCCCCATTTCCCTCTTTCTGACTAAAGACTTGGGCACAATCCCTCTCTCATTTCACAATTTTCCAGGTTTGTAATAATGAAATAAGATCAATTGTCACAATTATGTCATCTCCTTACACAAACATAACACATTGACACTTCACTTCATGCACACACCACATGCAGTTCAATTCTGCACGAGTAAGAACATGCTTCAAAATTGCTCTGCAGCACATGAAACTAAGGTTCATCAATACCTAGCACGTGGTTAAAATTGTAATGTAAGGGCTACTATTGCAATGCATGAGAATCAGGTTGTGCAGGCTGAGTCCAAAACAGTATCCTGCATCCACTATAATAACTTGGATATCTGTTCACCATGTTTGTAATTTTATTATTGAACAATAAAGCCTGTACTGTGATGAACCTAGTTTGATAATGCATATATAAAAATTAAGTAAAATTTGAATATATTGTAATTAAATTATAACTTAAATTCTTATCTGATTGTAAACAACTTCGTTCTTTATAATACAAAACGAACAAACAACAAGTTGTTGTATTTCACATACCATGCATACCTGTACTTATGTACTCAGGAGGGATGGGACCCACATTGTCACCATTTATCATCAGAGAAGGTGGTGTGACGAGACTGACGCCACCTGTGGGTGACAATACAAACACAAACTAGCTACTTCGGTTAAAATTATAATTCAGCTTCGCTTTCCTTTTGCGAAACTAATTGCAAGCATGCCACTCACTTCACTTGGCTAAAAAAATTAATTTTGCTTTGACAATTTTACAGTACAATATATTGACCTAAATGCAATAATAATACTATCTTTATCATTACACTACTATTACTTTATGACTCTCATTACAACATAGTCTCTACAGACTTCTTCTTTAATCATTTTACACATATGTATGGTTGTGATTCTATTGGATTAGTTCTCTTCATTAGTTTATATCATTCCATTTCCTCAGCCTGCATGATTGCTGGTATTACAAAATATTTGATATTCCACATTTGCTGAATTTCTGTATTTAATATTGAAACATGGACAATAAAAAATTGATACACGAGACAGGCAAAATTTCTTTAAACATACTTACTATACAGGTAAAAGGTCAATATTAGCTCCACTCTTCGAGTCTTTGCTTCAGTGGATATATCTACTGAGATCCCAGCTGCACAAATGACAGTCTGGCAAGTGTAGCCAGAAACAAGAAAGTTTTATTCTTAGTATTCTCGTATTCGTATATAACTGTATATTCTATCTCTAGTAATTTCGTTATCATCCACATTTTTCTATTCTCATTATGTATCCCATCTGTTATTGGTATAATATATGTAATCATCGAGTTTATGTCTTATAAATTTATATAGTCCCCTTATATTATGTAATTTATCTTGATTATATGTAATTTTCTACTTTATTCTACATAATCTCTAAGGTGTTGTTTTGTACTTTCCTTATCTATTTCATGTGTATGATTCAAACTTGGCTGAGTGAAAGAGAAGGCCTTATGGTCTTAACTCTGCTAGGCAAAATAAAGCTATTACTATATTACTACTACTACTTATTACTTACTTGTACCTATCTTTAAGAAGGGGGACAAGACTAACTGTAGTAACTTTCGAGGAATATCACTTTTGTTGACATCATACAAAATTTTGTCCAATATTCTTTTGAGACGATTAACTCCATATGTAGATGAAATTATTGGGGATCATCAGTGTGGTTTTAGGCGTAATAGATCAACTAATCAGATATTTTGTATCCGACAGATAATAGAGAAAAAATGGGAGTATAAGGGTACAGTGCATCAGTTATTTATAGCTTTCAAAAATGCATATGACTCGGTTAAGAGAGAAGTTTTATATGATATTCTTATTGAATTTGGTATTCCCAAGAAACTAGTTTGATTAATTAAAATGTGTCTCAGTGAAATGTACAGCTGTCAAAAAAAAAAGTGGCCGCACTCGTCAACAGCGAATATTTTCAAAGTCCACTTCGGGTCGCGGCGATGTTACACGATGCATGTGCTTGTACAAGCAGTTCCTGAACTATGAAAGTGTTCCATGTCTGCGCCTCATAGGCCAGCGGTAGAGTGCTTGTTTAATGATTCAAAGGTTGTGGGTTCGGGCCTTCTTCAAGTTTTCATTTTATTTTTTAATCGTTCTTTAGCGATGTAAATGCTATTCAAATTATCATTTATATTCAGTTATCGTTCTTTATGGATATCACGTTATTTATATTTTGTTATCGTTCTTTAGAGATATGAATAAAATTCAAGTTATCATTTGTATTCTGTTATCGTTTT